>NC_081556.1:141897821-141987251 GCF_963082655.1 Stomoxys calcitrans | reverse complement strand
AATGCCATCCATTTGAGCCCCACATTGGCATGGTCGGTAAATATGTCCGATTTAGGGGTGTTTTGGGGAGTAAAGTAGTCACCCAAACATTTAGCCCTGAAAATAAATCAGCATCTTGCTCTACTCTCAAATATCATTTATTTGAACCCCATATTGGGCATTGGCCTCAAAATTGGATATCTAATACGTTTGCTAGTCTCAAATAAAAATGCAAATTTTGCCCATGAACATTCCACTAAGGAACAGGGGCAAACTTCTCACATATTAATGAGTGCAGTCCGATTCAAGTTTTAAGCTCAATGATAAGGGGCCTCCTTTTTATAGCCGAGCCCGAACTGCGTGCCGCAGTGCGACACCTATTTGGAGAGAAGCATAGTACCTCACAAATGTTGCCAGCATTGGGAAGGGAATACCACCGCTGAAAATTTTTTTTCTGATGATCTCGCCAGGATTCGAACCCAGGCGTTCAGCGTCATAGGCGGACATGCTAACCTCTGCGCTACGGTGGCTAGTCTCAAATACCTCTCATTTAAACCCCTTATTGCAAAACTCAGCAAATATATCCGGTTTAGGGTATGAGCCCCAAATACTACAATATCGAGCTCCACTCTCTTTAACACCCAAATTGTCATTGTGAGCAAGTACGTCCTATTTGAGGGTGGGACGTCGTTTAGACAGTTGGTCCCGAATCTACTTCCAATTGCCTTTCATTTGAGCCCCATATTTCCACAGCCGACAAACATGGCCGTTTTGGGGGCTGTTTTGAGGGATGGGACGGCCCCTCAGTGACTTGGCTCTGAAAATATATATCAGATTCTTGATCACTCTAAAATACCTCATATTTGAGCCGCATTTCGAAATTGTCAGCAAATGCGTCCTATTTGGTTGGTGTTATGGGGGTGGGGTGGCCCATAAATACTTTTTTCCCGAATATTGATATCAGATTAGTGCTTTACTCCCAAAGGCTTTGCATTTGAGTCCCATATTGCAATGGTCGTAAATTTGACCTCTTTGGGTGGATGTTTTGGGAAGGGACCAGAAACTTGGTTCCACATTTAGATATCAAATTCGTGTTCTACACTCAAATACCTTTCATTTAAGCCCCATATTGCCATGGTCAGTAAATAGGTCCTGTTTAGGGGGTGTTTTGGGGAAGGGGTGGATCCCCAGAAACTTTGTCCCAAATTCAGATATCAGATTTGTATTTTATTCGCAAATACCTTTTTTTTGAGTCCCATATTGCCATGGTCGGTAAATATGTCCGATTTAGGGGTGTTTTGGGGGTTGGGGTCGTACCCCAAACACTTGGTCTGACAATTGGATATCAGATGCGTTTTCTACTCTTAAATACCTTTCATTTGAGTCCCATATTGTCAATATATATATTTGGTGGGTTTTGGGTGGGGCCAGGGGCCTAGGGGGATTGAAAATGTGTCTTTGGAACAAATTGCAATTATTGAGATTTTTTAAGAAATTTTATCAAAATTTTATTTTTAGATAAATTTTTCATTGAAATTTTGTCTTTGTGGAAAATGACACCATATGTGATTTGTAGCTGGTGGGACTAATTAAGCGGTGAAGTTCTGTGGTCCTACCATCAGATCTCAGAAAAACAAGGCAGCTTATCTTTTCCCTGTTACCAAGGGTTTCCACAAACCATCGACTGCTCAGGGCCTATTTTCTTTTTTTTTTGAATAAATTTTGCTTTCTTTTGCAATTAATTAATTGATGATATTGTGTTGTGTTGTATTGCTTTGAATTGTTGCCCCTACGTTGTGTAGGCCATTTTTATTTGCAAATGAATTAATGGAATTGAAATGTTCAACAAAAATGATCAAATCTAAAGAGGCGAATGTGCGATTGGATAAATAGACGACCATATAACGGCATGAATGAACATTGGACCGATATGGAATGCCAGAAGCCGCACAACAAGTTTTAACCTTAGCCTTGTGATGCATGTCATGCGAATGGTCAAGATACAATGGCATCGGTAAGTAATGACTGTCTCAAGGTAGCATGATATCGGCCATACATCGCAAATACAAGTAAGGAGGTCTAGTGTGTAAAGCTATACCACATTTTTGTTGAGTCAAATATGCATAGAACTACACTCATTGGAAAGATAAGTTTCCTCTGTAGAGGGATAAACGAGAAATATCAATGCATTTATCGATTCTGCACTCCACTCAACCACTCTTTTATCCATTCAATTTTGTTTCTATCTTCATTTAATGGACGATTGGTCTGTCTATACATCTATTGAACTTAACCACCACTTACACAACTTTGAATGTCACTCTGGAACAGTCCTTATGCTGTGCTAATTTGTCCACTTTTCGCTGACAGATTAAAACTAGTGTGGACGAGAAATTTGCAGTTAAATGTGAACATGGTTTGGGTTAGCTTTCTTCCCTTTTTGGGGGGACAAGGTTTCAAAATTATTCTTATCTCCTTGATGTTGTCCATAGATCTCTCTGAAGAAATTGTTTGTTGATATCTATGCCGGTACAACACTCAACCAAACCTGTGTTCGGCAACCAAGCTAGTCTTATTATTATGGGACAATTAAGCAGAATGCGCCACACTATTGGCAATGTCTATGAGAATGTATGGAGATATTTTGTTCAATTAAAATAAAATACTGCGGCGATTTTTTTTGAGTGCCGCATTTGCTTTAATTACAAGTATCTGGTTCTACATCTTCATCGTTGCATAGAGAGACAGACAAAGAAAGAGCGAGAGAGAGAGACAAGTAAGCAGCCAAACAGAAGAGATACAAACCCCTAGATATCATACGAGATGAAGATAACAAAGCAACAATACAGAGTACAAGTACAACAAAAAAAAAACGGTATTAATAAGTCAAGGTCAATATCTATCTCACTAGCCGCTTAATGGAGATATACAAGCGATGTTTTGTTAACGGTGAATAACGACGGCGACGGCAAGAGTGCGTTATGTGCTACAAGGAACTAATACTCGCGCATATAATAACACTGTGAGGAAAAAATTAAGCAGAGACTAATTTGCAATAAAATAAAATAAAATAAAATAAAATAAAATAAAATAAAATAAAATAAAATAAAATAAAATAAAATAAAATAAAATAAAATAAAATAAAATAAAATAAAATAAAATAAAATATAATAAAATAAAATAAAATAAAATAAAATAAAATAAAATAAAATAAAATAAAATAAAATAAAATAAAATAGAATAAAATAAAATAAAATAAAATAAAATAAAATAAAATAAAATAAAATAAAATAAAATAAAATAAAATAAAATAAAATAAAATAAAATAAAATAAAATAAAAAATAAAATAAAATAAAATAAAATAAAATAAAAATAAAATAAAATAAAATAAAATAAAATAAAATAAAATAAAATATCGAAATCGAAATCGGATTATAAATGTGCCATTAATGGGACCAAGACTTTAAATCGAGATATCGGTCTATTTGGCAGCTACATCCAAATCTGAACCAATCTGGTCCAAATTGAAGAGGGCTATCGAAGGGCCTAACACAACTCACAGTCCCAAAATTTTGGCGAAATCGGACAATAAATGCCCATGTTTTGTCCCCAAAACCTTAAATCGAGCGATCGGTCTATATGGCAGCTATATCAAAATCTGAACCGATTTGAGTCAAATTGAAGAAGAACATGAAGAGCGTAACACAACCCAGTGTCCCAAATGTTAACGAAATCGGACAATAAATGCGCCTTTTATGGACCTATGACCTTAAATCGAGCGATCGGTCTATATAGTAGCTATATCCAAATCTGGACCGATCTGGGCCAAATTGAAGAGGGCTATCGAAGGGCCCAACACAACTCACAGTCCCAAATTCGGCGAAATCGGGCAATAAATGCCCACTTTTTGTCCCCAAAACTTTAAATCGAGAATCGGTCTATAGGGCAGCTATATCTAAATCTGGACCGATCTGAATGGTATTTGGTTAAGAGGCATAAAACTACTCAATGTTTCAAATTTGGACGAAATCGGTTAAGAAATAAACCTTTTATGGCCTTTGGACCCTTAATCTGGAGATCGGTCTATATGGCAGCTATATCCAAATATTGTCTGATCTAAACCATATTTACGTCAGATATCGGGAGGCGTGAACTTACCCACTATTTAAAATTTCAGCGAAATCGGATAAAAAATAAAGCATTTATTGGCATTAGACCCTTTATCGGCAGATCGGTCTATATGACAGCTATATCCAAATATGATTCGATCTAAACCATATTCATGTCATATGTCGGGAGGCTTAAACTAAACCACCATTTCAAATTTCAGCGAATTTGGATAACAAATAAAGCATTTATTGGCATTAGACCCTTTATCGGAAGATCGGTCTATATAGCAGCTATATCCAAATATGGTCCGATGTGGCCCGTTCAAGAACTTAACCAGCGTGCATCAAAAAAGACGTATCTGTGCCAAATTTCAGCTCAATATTAAAATTTCTTAAGGCTGTAGAGTGATTACAACAGACGGACGGACGGACAGTCGGACAGAAGGACGGCCAGACAGGCGGCTGTATAATATAAAATAATACAGCATAAAAAAAATAATATAAAACAAAACCCCTAGAGGCAAATTTGATCTCTGTTTAGTGGAAACAGGCTTTTTAAACAATGTCTCTCTCTCTAAAGTCTGTGTTTTCCAAGTGTACCTTTTGTCATTTGACTCTACGTTTCTACTCACATCGGCAGCAGGCTCATGATCAATGACAATGACCGATTAGTAGATTGGGTGCAATTGTAAGATACTACATTGACAACGGCAAGGTGAGTGGGGACCCCAGTAACAACATTAGCCACAAACCGCTAACCGGTCAACCAGCCGGCTTCCACAGGCATACATTTTTTATACACATTTATTTTTCACGTAATTTTGTTTTTGTCAAGTTCAGATCGATATTTTATGGTCGGTTGTCGCTCGTTAAGGCAAATTATGTCGCTTTAAATTGTCAACCAACAACCAAACAACAAATAAACAAACAAATGAAGTAAACAAATTAACAGAGTTCTCTGTATGAGGTTTAGATTTAAATTTTATATTCAGTTGCAATTGTGCTGCTGCATTGTCAATGTCAAGCGAAATGCTTTGTTTTTGTATTTTTGTTTGTTTTTATTTATTGTATATTTTTTATTAATTGCATATAATTTCAAAATCACTACCGTAAAACCACGACTGCTGTATGTGTGTGCGTGTGCGTGTGCTAGTAGTTGGCTTTTCATATTCATTCATTCATACCTCCATTGATTGGCTGCGTATTTTGTTATGATTTATTTAGGAGCATTATTTACCACACAAAAGAAGTCTTTATTGAGGTTTTTCCATCTCTTTGTTTGTCAGCAGTACCATTATAATTTTGGAGCACTAAATAGCAATGAAAAATCATTTCATGTCAAAGATAATTTTAAAGTTTGCATGTGAGTAAGATTTCATTGACCTTTAGATTATGACCTTGAATGTGTCACCAATTTTTAGTTTTTTTTATAGACAATACGCCATCGTTTTATGTTAGCGTGCTGATCCTAAACTTGAGTTCAAATCCCGAGGGAAATACAAAAAATCCAAAACACAACAAAAACAATGTTAATTATACCTCAGCTTTGTTTTATTGATCTGAGTAGGACAAAAAGAAGTTGTTCCTAAAAATTCGTGGTATTTCATATACAGGGTGAGCCAGGTTGACCACTTTTGATCATGAGGCTTTTAACTTACTCAACTGATTGAAACATTTGCTTTGGAGAAGAAAGTGCTCCAACCCTTAATTTTTAATCGGTGCTACAATGTTGTGGACCGATTCGAACTACACTTGGCATGGATATTTGGAATCAAAACGAAATATGGGAGTTATATCAGGGTTGTGATCGATTCGGCATGGCATGACATTGCACGGAAATTGAAGTAATTTTGGAGCTTCAGCTACAAAATTTCAACAAAATAGGTGAGGTCGTATAAAAATGGAAGTTAGGTACATTAGACCCTCTCATTTTATCAAGATTTTTTTTTACAAAAAGAGAAACGCATACCCTCCATTTTTTTTTCTCCTTTTGATACCAATAAGCAATTATGGCGATCTGTTAATGATAACTCTTCCAAAGATGGATGAAATCTTTTCTAGGAATCCAGTTGAATATTTTAGGTCCAAGTATGGGGTTCAAATGAAAGGTATTTCGGAGTATACAACGAATGTTGTATCAACATTGGGGACCAACTGTCTAGGAGACGTCCCACCCCCCTAACAAGCCCCAAATACAATGTATTTCCTCTCCATGACAATTAAAGAGAGTGGAACTCGATACTAATGGTTTTTAGGGCCCATACACAAAAACGGATATATTTACTAACTTTTGCAATAAGGTGTTTAAATTAAAGGTATTTGAGATTAGAAAACTAATGTGATATTTGAGAGCAAATCACGATGGTGATAAATTTTTAGGGTTTAGTGTTTGAGGGACCACCCTATTCCCCCAAAACACCCCTAAATCGGACATATTTACCGATCATGTCAATGTGGGGCCCAAAAAAAAAATGGAGAGTAGAGCACAACCCACCAACCACCACCCTGGGGGCCTTGCCACTTCCAAAATCCAAAAAATCTTTTAAGTATAGAGTACATCTAACATCCAAATTTAAATGACCCTAAAACCTCCGAGGGAGTTCATCAATAAAGATCATATGAGTTTCAGATGATGGCCTTAATATTGTCATTCTGTTAGTCCAGTGATAAACATATACTATTTTCGTAGCATGGTATTTCAAAGGATAATTTTGTTCCATATAATGTAAAATAAGCTGCAGCGGAAAGGGACCGGTTCAGATAGTACCAAATATGAAACGATTGGAACCATATCCCAATGTGTCAAATTGAGAGATCGGTCTATATGGCAGATATATCCAAATACAAACCGATCTGGGCTTAAATGTAAGAGGGATGTCGAAGGGCCTAACACAACTCACTGTCCAAAATTTCGTCGAAATCGAAGAATAAATGCGCCATTTATGGGCCCAAGACCTTAAATCGAGAGATCGGTCTATGTGGCAGCTATATCCAAATCTGGACCGATTTGGGCCAAATTGAAGAAGGATGCCCACTAGCCTAACACTACTCACTGTCTCAAATTTCAGCGAAATTGAACAATAAATGTGTCTTTTGTAAGCCCAAGACCTTAAATCGAGAGATCGGTCTATATGGCAGCTATATTCAAATCTGGACCAATTGGAGCCAAATTTAAAAAGAATGTCTGTGGACCTAACACAACTCACTGTTCAAAATTTCAGCGAAATTGAACAATAAATGTGTCTTTTGTAAGCCCAAGACCTTAAATCGAGAGATCGGTCTATATGGCAGCTATATTCAAATCTCTACCGATCTGGACCAAATTATAGAAATATATTGAAGGACCTAACACAACTCACTGCCCCAAATTTCGGCGACATCGGACAATAAATGCGCCTTTTGTGGGCCCAAGACCTTAAAACGGGAGATCGGTTTATATGGCAGCTATATACAAATCTGAACCGATCTGGACCAAATTGCAGAAATATGTCGAAAGGTCTAACACAACTCACTGTCCCAAATCTCGGCGACATCGGACGAAAAATGCGCCTTTTGTGGGCCCAAAACCTTAAATCAAGGGATCGGTCTATATGCCAGCTATATTCAAATCTGGACCAATTAGAGTCAAATTGAAGAAGAATGTCTGTGGACCTCACACAACTCGCTGTCCCAAATTTCGGCAACACCGGACTATATATGCGGCTTTTGTGGGCCCAAGACCTTAAATCGGTCTATATAAGACCTTAAATCGAGAGATCGGTCTATATGGCTGCTATATTCAATTCTCTACCGATCTGGACCAAATTGAAGAAGAATGTCTGTGGACCTATGTCCACACTGTCCGTCTGTCCGTCCTTCCGTCTATCTGTCGAAAGCACGCAAATTTTCGAAGGAGTAAAGCTAGCCGCTTGAAATTTTGCACAAATAGTTTTTATTAGTGTAGGCCGGTTGGGATTGTAAATGGGCCAAATCGGTCCATATTTTGATATAGCTGCCTTTTAAACCGATCTTGGGTCTTGACTTCTTGAGCCTTTAGAGGGCGCAATTCTCTTCCGATTTTATTGACATTTTATCGTATGTTCTGGTATCACTCCCAACAACTAAGCTAAGTATGGTTTAAATTGGTCCATGTTTTGATATAGCTGCCATATAAACCGATCTTGGGTCTTGACTTCTTGGGCCTCTAGAAGGCACAATTCTTATCCGATTTAACTGAAATTTTGTAGTGTTTTGGTAGCACTTCCAACAACTACGCTAAGTATGGTTTACATCGGTCCATGTTTTGATATAGCTGTCATATGAACCGATCTTGGGTCTTGACTTCTTGTGCCTCTAGAAGGCGCAATTCTTATCCGATTTGGCTAAAATTTTGTACAACGGCTTCTCTCAGCTTGGCTTGATACAGCTCCCATATAAACCTATCTCCCGATTTTGCTTCTTGAGCCCCTACAAGGCACAATTCTTATCCGAATGAATTGAAATTTTACACAATGACTTCTACAATGTTCAGCATTCATTTATGGTCCGAATCGGACTATAACTTGATATAGATCCAATAACATGACAGTTCTTATTCAATATTCTATGTTTGTCTAAAAAGAGATACCGCGCATAGAACTCGACAAATGCGATCAATGGTCAATCATATCTTGTCATACAAAGGAAAATTCATGGCTGAAATCAGAGACGTAGCCAGTATTTTATTAGTGTGGGGGGGACATATTAGAACGAACAAGTAAGAGCGTGCTAAGTTCAGCCGGGAGGGTATATAAGATTCGACCAGGCTGAACTTAGCACACTCTTACTTGTTAGTTCTAATATGCCTCCCCCCATACTAATAAAATACTGGCTACGTCTCTGATTTCAGCCATGAATTTTCCTTTGTATGACAAGATATGATTGACTTCCCATAAAAGAATACATAAAAGCCCAAGGGGTCATGTGTGTGGGAAGTGTAGCCAACGAATGGCGGATGATGATGTTGATGATGATGATGATGACTATGATGTGGAAGTTGATGATGGCATACCACCCTGAATGGATATAAGCGATTTGATTGTATATCATTAATTGTGCCAAAATAGAATTATTTTCGTTTTTGATTTTATTATTTGTTTTGCCATGCTTTGCTTGGCCTGGCTACACTTTTATTTCCATTTTCATCGGTGGCTGGCTAATAATTGCAATCGGTTGCCATTTCCATTCAATGGCTGGTTGATTAGTTGGTTGGTTGCCTAGATTTGTGTTATTCTGGGCTATATTTGCGGGGTTGAAGGCAAACTTCCAAAACAAAAAAAGGTTACTCCTTTTATTTGCCAAACAAAAGCTAAACAATTTTCGAACAAATATTGAGAAATGTTTATTATTATTTATAAAGAAATGAGATATTTGCTTTTTGCTCTTTTTTCAACACAAGTTTTTTTTTGGATTTTTTTTGTTGTTTTACTCTTAATTATTGTTATATTTCTGTGGTTAAACAAAAGCCCTGAAACAAATTTAAGCATGGTTGTGAGATGATGATAATATGAGTATGGGTATTTAAGCGAAACGAAAGAACGAACGAACGAACGAGCGAACAATGCAAAGTGCAAACATGCCACAACATTTACATACAAAATTCTTAACCACACACCGAGAATATAATGAAAGACATACTATACGCACATACACACATACAAAAATATGCTACAAGAATCCAATAATAAATTATGTAAGAAATAAATAAAACCGCAAAATATCCTTCAAATCGAAATGTAAATTAAACCTTTGGTCAGCTTAAAAATAACCATAATCGAATTTGGTTTTTTTTTTGAAATATTTAGTATAGAAGTTATGAATGATTGATAGAGGGGTTGAAATGCTTTACAATTTCGTTTCAAAAGAAATTGGTTTTAGTTATAACTTTGCTAAAAAGGGGGAAAACTCTGTATCAATTCGCCAGAACTGAATCGAGTATAACATTCACAGCAAGTATTCTTCTAGCTTGAAGCGCATGTAATTAAATTTGAAGTTTCCTGGAACAATCTGTTGCAAAATAACTTTTATTTCATTGCTGACCTTTTCGAATAAAATAGCAGTCATGTCAATTCATAAGAAATTTGTAAAGGGGGAAAAACAAGCCAATATGTGTGTTGTATTGGTATTGATTGGGCACAGCAGGAAATTTGGAAGATGATTTGACAACAGTATTTGGGAAAGCATCCAAGGAGGAATCGTCCAAACCACAATTGGTAAGAGTGGATCTTTTGCCTTCCCTAATGGGCCCGGATGCGTAAGGAAACTCGTCCTGACAAAATCAAAAAGCAGTAAGGAAGGTCAAAAGTCGGGCAGTGCCGACTGTATAATACCCTACACCATCGCTACAAGTACAATGTGGTAGCTATATACAATTCTGAACCAATTTTGATGTACCTCGGCGGATGTTTTCGGATGGGTTATACAACAATCCATATAAAATTTCGAGTAAATATGCATTGAGGAAAGTGTTGTGCACAACTTTGAAAGTGAAAATCGGGCGAAATACATATACGGCAGCAATGACTAAATCTGAAGCGATTTCTATGACATTAATCAATAATATTAAAATACTTTAGAAACTACGTCTGCCAAATTTTGAGAGAATCGGTTAACAAATGAGTATTTTATTGCAATATTTCTCAAAATCGTACGAACATATATATGGGAGCTATATCTAAATTTGAACCGATTTCCAGCAAACTTCTTAGACAATGTGGTAGTAGTCGAGGAAAGCGTTGTGCAAAATTTTGGCAAGATTGATCAAAAAATGCACTTGCAGTGGCTCTAGGAGTGAAAATCGGGCGATATACATATATGACAGCTATATCTAAATCTGGGCCGATTTCTATGAAATTCACCAGTATTGTTAAGAGTCATAAGAAACTCCTTCCTGGCAAATTTTAAGAGAATCGGTTAACAAATGAGCACTTTATTGCAATATTTCTCAAAATTGGACGAACATATATATGGGAGCTATATCGAACTCTGAACTGATTTCCATCAAACTTCTCAGATAGTGTGGCAGTCGTCGAGGAAAGCATTTTGCAAAATTTTGGCAAGATTGGTGAAAAAATGCGTTTGCAGTGGCTCTAGGAGTAAAAATCGGGCGTTATATATATGAGAGCTAAATCTGAACAGATTTCCATGAAACTCACCAGTTATATCGAGAGTACAGAGAAAATCTTTCCTGCTAAATTTCGATAGAATCGGTTAACAAATGGCCATTTTATTGCAATGTTTCTCAAAATCGGAGGAACATATATATGGGAGCTATATCTAAATTTGAACCGATTTCCAGCAAACTTCTTAGACAATGTGGTAGTAGTCGAGGAAAGCGTTGTGCAAAATTTTGGCAAGATTGATCAAAAAATGCACTTGCCGTGGCTCTTGGAGTGAAAATCGGGCGATATACATGTATGACAGCTATATCTAAATCTGGGCCGATTTCTATGAAATTCACCAGTATTGTTGAGAGTCATAAGAAAATCCTTACTGCTAAATTTCGAGAGAATTGGTTTACAAATGACCATTTTATTGCAATATTTCTCAAAATCGGATGAACATATATATGGGAGCTATATTTTAATCTGAACCGATTTCGATCAAACTTCTCAGATAGTGTGGCAGTCGTCGAGGAAAGCATTTTGCAAAATGTTAACAAGATTGGTCTAAAAATGCGTTTGCAGTGGCTCTAGGAGTGAAAATCGGGCGATATGTATATATGAGAGATATATCTAAATCTGAACAGATATCCATGAAACTCACTAGTTATATCGAGAGTACAGAGAAAATCTTTCCTGCTAAACTTCGATAGAATCGGTTAACAAATGGCCATTTTATTGAAATATTTCTGCAAATCGGACGAACATGTATATGAGAGCTATATCTAAATCTGATCCGATTTCGATCAAACTTTGTAGACATTGTGGAAGTCATCGAGGAAAGCGCTGTGCAAAATTTTGGCAAGATAGGTAATTAAATGGGTTTGCAGTGGCTCTAGGAGTGAAAATCGGGAGTTATATATATATGGGAGCTATATCTAAAACTGAACCGATTTCTATGAAATTAACCAGAAATATCGAGAGTCATAAGAAAATCCTTCTTGCCAAATTTCGAGAGAATCGGTTTACAAATGACCATTTTATTGCATTATTACTGCAAATCGGACGAACATATATATGGGAGCTATATCTAAATCTGAACCGATTTCGAACTAACTTTGTAGACATTGTGGAAGCCATCATGGAAAGTGTTGCACTAAGTTTTGGGAAGATTGGTCAATAAATGTGCTTGCAGTGGCTCTAGGAGTGAAAATCGGGAGTAATATATATACGAGAGCTATATCTAAAACTATACTGATTTCCATGAAATCAACCAGAAATATCGAGAGTCATAAGAAAATCCCTCCTGTCAAATTTTGAGAGAATCGCTTAACAAATGGCCATTTTATTGCATTATTACTGCAAATCGGACGAACATATATTTGGGAGCTATACCTTAATCTGAACCGATTTTTACCAACTTCAATAGGCTTCATCTCTGGGCTGAAAAACATGACTATACAAAATTTAAAGACGATCGGGTGAAAACTGCGACCTATAGTTGGTAGACAGACAGACGGACATAGTTAAATCGAATCAGAAAGTGATTCTGAGTCGATCGATATACTTATCAATGGGTCTTTCTCTCTTCTTTTTAGGTGTTACAAACAAACAGTTATAATACCCTGTACCACAGTAGTGTTTTTATTGACTTTTCAAAAATTTAAGTGTCTCTGCTGAACCCTGTACTGGAGGCCACTGAACTGGAGCCACCTGGGGAGTGGAGGCCACCGTAGCGCAGAGGTTAGCATGTCCGCCTATGTAGCTGAATGTCTGGGTTCGAATCCCGGAGAGACCATCAGAAAAAATTTTCAGCGATGGTTTTCCCCTCCTCCTACTCCTACCTATGCCATGTAAAACTTCTCTCCAAAGAGGTGTCGCACTGCGGCACACCGTTTGGACTCGGCTGTAAAAAGGAGACCCCTTATCATTGAGCTTAAACTTGAATCGGACTGCAGTCACTGTTATGTGAGAAATTTGCCCCTGTTCCTTAGTGGAATGTTCAGGGGCAAAATTAGCAAATTTGCATTGGGGATTGTAAATGGGCCATATCAGTTTAAATGTGGATAAAGCTCCCATATAAACCGATCTCCCTATTTTAATTGTTGAGCCCATGGAAGACGCAATTTTTTTTTCAATTGTCCAACAGCTGTGCTAAGTAAGGTCAAAATCGGTCTACAACCTGATATAGCTCCCATATAAACCGATTTAACGATTTGACTTCTTGAGCTCTTACTACCTGCAATTTTTGCCAGATTTGTCTAAAATTTTGTAGTGTAGTTTTCTGTTATGACTTCAAACAACTGTGTGAAGTAGGGTCCAAATCGGTGTATAACCTGATATAGCTCCCATATAAACCGATCTCCGGATTTGACTTCTTGAGTCCTTACAAGCCGCACTTTTTGTCCGATTTGGATGAAATTTTGGTAGCTCCCATATATATATATAGCCCGATTTGCACTTCCATGGCCGTAGTAGCTACAGTTTTAAACCGATCTGCATAAAATTTGGCACAAATTGTTTTGTTACTGGTTTAAACATATCTGCATCAAAATCGGATCAGATTTAGATATAGCTCCCATATATATGTGTCGCCCGATTTGCACTTAAATGACCGTAGTTACAATACAATTCTCAACCAATCTGCACAAAATTTGGCTCCGCCCGACTTTTGCCTTTCCTTATTGGTTTTTTTTTATGCGCAGGTTAAGTTCTTGAATGGTTCAAATCGGACTATGTTTAGATATAGTATGGGAGCTATGTCTAAACATAGTCCGATTTGGCCCATTCAAGACCGATATGCCGATTTAGGGTTTTAAGTCCGTAACAGGCGCACTTTTTGTCCGATTCTGCTAAAATATGAAGCAGTAAGCCTAATTTTCCCCATCGACATCCGAGCCGAGATTAGGTTAGGTTGAAAAGAGGGTGCAGATATTAATCTGCCCCATGCCACTATAAGCCATTTGTGGGCTCTAAACACTAAAAAGTAACCTCGGAAAAGAAAATCTAAGTTAGATATTTCGTTGCATTTAAAAAATCCTAAATTTTTTTTCATGACACGAACCTAAGTTGGTTCAGTGGGTTCCTAAGATTCGGTGGGCTCCTAAGATTCGGCAGGTTCGTAAGATTCGGCCGGCCGAATTAAACACGTTTTTACTTGTTTTTAAATAGTTTCATTCGCCCACTTTACGCCAATCATTTACGCCCTTTCCCCAATAGAGCTAGAATTTGCAAAGACAGTTCTATTCTTGGGTATTTTTGTACACATTTGTCGTTAATGGGTTAATGAGTTTTTCTTTGCTTTTAAATGAGTTTTACCAGCATATTTGAAGGACATTTTACAAAATTATATACATAACATAAAAAAGACATAAAAAACATATTTATATAAACATATAAAGGTATTATAATAAAATTTTGTAAAAAATTAATTTTTCACTATTTTAGGTGGTGTTTGTTATTATCTTCCATTCATTCTGTTGCAAAAGTTTTGTTTGTTATTTCGAATGGCTTTAGCACATGTCTTCGTTATATTTTTTTTTAGAATAGAACTTTTACAAAATATGTTATATAGCAGAGATTATAATTTAAAAGTAAGAGAAAAAAAAAAAACATAAGAATATTTGTTCGAAATTAGGGAGTAAGAAGAAGCATACACAGGTGTTGTTTCGTGTGTGGGTGTGGGGGGTTGCATTAAATGCTAAGAATACAATTGAAACAAAATGAAAGTTGATTTTTAAAAAAACTTTAAGGCATTGAATTGAAACGCTTGATTGTTTTTTTTTTTATAAAATATTAAGGGAATGTAGGGGCATTATTTATAGTTGCTCTATTCACTTTTAAGTATTTTTGTTTTTTTTTTTAAGAAAAAAAGTAGTTTATAGCTTTGGTTGTGTTAGAAGTAATAGTACGTACAACTATTTCAGGGGGGTTGCTTAAGTAGGGGAAAGAGATTTTTTTTTTGTTTGTTTTCTTAATAAGCGGTTAATACCTTCAGTGATGAGGTGTATAACTTCAGTTCCATCGTTATTCGTTTATTGTGAAAACATGCCTTCTTATAGATGACGTTTTTGTTCTTGTTCTTTATTTTTTCAAACTGATTTTTTGTAATTTTTTTTTTAAGTCAAGTCTCAGTATTTTTTGTTAATATTTTATCGAGGCTTATTTTTTGTCTTTGGGTTTTTTCTTTTTGTTACTTTCGTTTCAAGTGTGTTTTTATTTTGTTTTTTTTTTTATAAAATTCTGTAAAACAAATTAAATATATATAAAAAATATTTTTCTTTTTCTTGTTTTTTTTTTTTTGGTTTTCTTTTGAGTGGCTTAAAAATTCTATGGAAAATTAAAGTGGGTGCAAAGTAGTGGTGGTGGTGGTGGTGGCGGTGGCTGTTTGAAGGTGATTCAAAATGGAGAGGTTGAGAGCGAAATGGAAAAACCAAGGAAAATGAACTTGTCTAGAAAGTGGAATCAGTGGAAAGAGAAAATTGAAAACCAATAAACCAAAGAAAGAAATCAAAAGCATCCTTAACTTTAGCTTTAGGATTTTGTCAGCCTCTATAACCAAACTTGAGAAAATAAATAAAAGAAAATCAATTCGCTTGCCTTTTGCACATTTATCCAAAATTGTTCCAAAGTTCCGGCGGAAAGCCTAATCGACTGCCATAGGAGTTAAAGCCGAAAATACGTTAAGCACTATCCTGTGGCGTTTTATTAGCGAAGCATGAACATTTTGTTGTGAGCCAGCGAAAAACAACCAGAAGTACGCGCCGCACACTTCCAACATAACTAATTGCTAATGGTATTAGGCCAAGGAGATTTAGTTGATTTAGCCACTTTACCATAGGGGTGTATGTGGGTAAGTGGGTGGTTGCATTGTGCGTCCCCAAAGGCATGACATGGCCTAGCCTCACTTCTTTGCCAAATAACCTATCTAACATTGTGTGAGTGTGTGTGTGTCGAAATGTCTTGAGAATTGCTTTAATCACAGGGGCATTATCTTAATTGTGTAAATAAGAAATGTTCCATTACGCTAATCGCAAAAAATAGTCATGTTTGCGAGTGTGTGTGTGTGTGTGTGTGTGTAGGGGGGATATTACGAAATTTCAGTATAAGAGTGTATGTTCAAGGTTATAGTCAATAGTCATAAATGTAAATAAAAAGCTTTTGTTTTGTGACAGAAAAACAAAGGTTTTTTTTTTTGAAGAAAACGCCAAAGCCTTTATTGAAAGGGGGTTTACATACAGTTTGTCACTCCGTTTGCAATACATGGAATTAACCACTTTCGATCCTACAATGTATATATATTTCGGATCATCGTAAAATTCTGAGACAATTTAACGATGTCCGTGGGTCTGTATCCGCCGTGAATACACGCTGCAGACTTTAAAAATTGAGATGTTGAATTTTTAACAGACCACGGCGTAAAAATCCTGAAGCTTATTATACCCACCACCGAAGGATGGGGGTTTATTCATTTTGTCATTCCGTTTGCAACACATCGAAATATCTATTCCGACCGTATGAAGTATATAAAGGGTGATTTTTTTGAGGTTGGGATTTTCATGCATTAGTATTTGACAGATCACGTGGGATTTCAGACATGGTGTCAAAGAGAAAGATGCTCAGTATGCTTTGACATTTCATCATGAATAGTCTTACTAACGAGCAACGCTTGCAAATCATTGAATTTTATTACCAAAATCAGTGTTCGGTTCGAAATGTGTTCAAATTTTGACAAATTTTGTTCAGCGATGAGGCTCATTTCTGGTTGAATGGCTACGTAAATAAGCAAAATTGCCGCATTTGGAGTGAAGAGCAACCAGAAGCCGTTCAAGAACTGCCCATGCATCCCGAAAAATGCACTGTTTGGTGTGGTTTGTACGCTGGTGGAATCATTGGACCGTATTTTTTCAAAGATGCTGTTGGACGCAACGTTACGGTGAATGAACACATTTCGAACCGAACACTGATTTTGGTAATAAAATTCAATGATTTTCAAGCGTTGCTCGTTAGTAAGTCTATTCATGATGAAATGTCAAAGCATACTGAGCATCTTTCTCTTTGACACCATGTCTGAAATCCCACGTGATCTGTCAAATACTAATGCATGAAAATCCTAACCTCAAAAAAATCACCCTTTATATATTTTTGATCAGCGAAAAAATCTAAGACGATCTGTCCATCCGTCTGTCCGTCCGGACATGGCTGTCCATCCGTCTGTCCGTCCGTCTGTCCGTCCGTCCGTCTGTCCGTCCGTCTGTCTGTCCGTCCGTATGTCCGTCCGTCTGTCCGTCCGTCTGTCCGTCCGTCTGTCCGTCCGTCTGTCCGTCCGTCTATCCGTCCGTCTGTCCGTCTGTCTGTCCGTCTGTCTGTCCGTCCGTCTGCCCATCCATCTGTCCGTCTGTCTGTCCGTCTGTCTGTCCGTCTGTCCGTCCGTCTGTCCGTCCGTCTGTCCGTCCGTCTGCCCATCCGTCTGTCCGTCTATCTGTTGAAATCGATTTATTATCCGATTTCGCCAAAATTTGGGACAGAGAGTTGTTCTAGGCCCTTCGAATCCTTCTTGAATTTGGTCCAGATCGGTCTAGATTTGGATATAGCTGCCATATAGACCGATCTTTCGATTTAAGGTTTTGGGACCATAAAAGGCACATTTATTGTCCGATTTTGCCAAATTGGGACAGTGAGTTGTGTTAGGCCCTTCGACTTTCTTGTTCAATTCTGCCCAGATCGGTCCAGATTTGGATATAGCTGCCATATGGATATAGCTGCCATATGAGCCTAGTGTCTTAGGCTCATAAAAGCAACATTTATTATCTAATTTTACCACACTTTGGGACAGAGAGTTGTGCTAGGCCCTTCGATATACTTCTGCAATATGACACAGATCGCTTCAGATTTGAATATAGCTGCCATATAGACCGATCTCTCGATTTAAGGATTTGGGCCCCTAAAAGGCGAATTTATTGTCCGATGTCGCCGAAATTTGGCAGAGTGAGTTGTGTTAGGCCCTTCGATATCCCTCTTCAATTTGGCTCAGATCGCTTCAGATTTGAATATAGCTGTCATATAGACCGATATCTCGATTTAAGGTCTTGCGCCTATAAAAGGCGAATTTATTGCCCGATGTTGCCGAAATTTGGAGCAGGGAGTTAGGATAGGCCCTTCGATATCGTTCTTCAATTTGGCCCACATCGGTCCAGATTTGGATATAGCTGCCATATAGACCGATCTCTCGATGTAAGGTTTTGGGGTCATAAAACTCGCATTTATTGTCCGATGTCGCCGAAATTGTGAACAGTGAGTTGTGTTCGGCCCTTCGACATTCTTCTTCAATTTGGCTCAGATCGGTGCAGATTTGGATATAGCTGCCATATAGACTGATATCTGATATTAAAGTCTTGGCCGCATAAAAGGCACATTTAAAATCCAAAATTTGACATAGTGACTTATGTTAGGATTCTCGACATCCAAATTTATGGTGAAATAATCCCTGAGGAGCTTCAAACCATTTAAGTCACACGGACCTGATGGAAATTTCTGGCTTACTACAGAAAGAGGCAGACTATCTGACGCCCAAGCAAGCCACTATTTTAACATCATGCCTAGGACTTGGATATGCTCCGAAAGCCTGGCAGGAGGACACTGGAGACTATTCTAGAATCGCACCCATTGACATACAGATTAAGTGTGAGGCAGAACCTGCGGCTATGAGACCTAAGCCGATGGGATAATGGATTGAGGATGGGAGCAGCTCATACCATCGCGGTAAAATCGAGGCGACGATAAAAAACTTCGAAGGAATGGAAGAGGTTTCTTATCGGATATCTGCGATGAACCTTGAGGCCGAGTGAGAGACACTGCTGATAGCAGCACATTCTTAGATTGACAGAACCCTAGGACAGAACCCTGGTAGATCATGTTACACGAATGGATCAAAGTGGGCCCGGGGGGTCTACATTGAGAACCCAGGGACTGAATCTGTTTTAGACTGCCTGACCATAAAACGATCCTACAGGCGGAGATCCGGGCGATCACGGAATGCGTTAGGTGGTGTGGTTCTAACGCGAGGACGTCGAGTGTGAACACCTTTACGGACAGTCAAATGGACATAAGGGCAATAAAAACCAGGACGGTGAGGTCACGAACAATCATGCAGTGTAAGAAGGAGATTAACGCCTTATCTGAGGATGGCAAAATCCGCATCGTTTGGATGCCGAGCCATAACGAAGTAAGGGGAAATTAAAGAGCAAACGATTTGACGACGAAGGCCAGAGGTCTGCCGTCAATAAACTTGGTTAACCCGAAACCTTTTAGGTCGGCGCAGTCCGAGTTAAGGGAGTGAGCGATGAATGAGCGTATGCAACTCTGTGGAACAGCGAAACAGTCGATAGTATGGCGAAAATCCTATGAGGGGATTCAGATCGTGAGAAGACGAGGCTTTTACTGAAAGGAAGTAAGAAGGGGAATCGTAGCGCAGAGGTTAGCATGTCCGCCTATGACGCTGAATGCCTGCGTTCGAATCCTGGCTAGACCATCATGAAAATTTTCTGTAAAAAATTTCACAAAGAGGTGTCGCTCTACGGCACGCCCTTCGGACTCGGCTATAAAATTGGGGTCCCTTATCATTGAGCTTATAGCTTGTAAAACCGGTGCGGCGAGTAAAGCATGTGCAGGGCATGCGGGGAAAATGATGAGACGTTGGAGCATTTCCTTTGTCAATGCCCGACTTTCGCGTCTAACAGATACCGACACTTAGGTGGGGACACAATACCAAACATGAACCAGCTTAAGGGAGTGGCATGAAAAACTGTTAAGAATTTTGTAGTACGGAATTCCTAACTTAAAATATTCTGTTTTTCGAGGTTACTTTTAAGTGTTTAGAGTGCACAACAAGCCAATTACTGGTTTAGGTGTGTGTCTATAGTGACATGGGGCAGCATCTGCACCACCTTTTTAACCTAATCTAACCTAGGTGAATTTTGCACAGACTCGTATTTCTTCTATGCGCAGGTTAAGTTCTTGAATGGGCCAAATCGGACTATATTCAGATATTGCTGCCAATTTGGGCCTTAGATCTATAACAGGGGCATTTATCACCCGATTTCGTTGAAATTCGAAACAGTAAGCTTTATTAGGCCTATCGACATCGGATCCGAATATGATCCATATCGGGCTATATTTACATAAAGCTGCCATATAGACCGATCTGCCTATTTAGGAGATAAAGTCCATAACACACGCATTTATTACCCGATTTCTTTGAAATTCAGAATACTGAGTTTTATCTGACCCATCGATAACCGAACCAAATATGGTTCAGATAGGAACTACGGTGGCCTCCCATATTTAGTTACGGCTTCCATATATCTGGCTATTTAGGGTCTTAAGCCCATAAAAGTCCATGCATTGAATTTGATTTCCCTTGATTTCTTGGCAAACTTTGACAGTCATTAAATAATCATTCAAAATGTGTTCTAACATTCCGTTTCTGCGCTTAATCCCCTTGACTATAAAATCATAGAAAATAGTTTAAGTAACATAAAACATGATTTTGGCATATTTCCCATGTAGAAAAAAAACCCAAGGATTTTCTCCCATATGTCGCCTGTCCAATTTTACATTTGACCAGTCCAAATATATACCAAAGTCTTTACACCAATGACTTATTATTCCTCAATGAAGGGGTGTGTGTGTGTGTGTATGTGATGAATTGTTTACTTTATTAGGCAAAAAGGATTGCCTCCCCTTCTCCATTTAGCATGTGTGTGTGTGTGTGTATTATGAAAAACACAAAAAGGCAATTTGTAACATTTTGTTTGTTTTTTAGACAAAATGGAGAAAATTAAAATATTTACCACTTTTTTACCCCTCTCCCTTGCCACTTGTCACTAAGCCTTGGGGGCTGTTTCCATTGTTGGCCAAATGACCCATATTTCATATAATCTAACCATGATTACCAATGTTGAAAAGGGTCATAACCCTTCAAATGTTGTCCCACTCTTGGCCATGTGGGCATTCAAAACAAAAGCCACTCAAAAACGGATATGCAGAGCCAAAGGTAATTGTTTGCATGTGTGTGTGTGTGTGTGTGCCTGTGTGTTAGCATGTGTATGAATATTGGGTCGATTTTTGGTATAGTGTATGGTGTCCGTCCGTCTGTGGCACCAATAAATTGAGGCATATTATATAAACATTTTATGAACACATGGCTCTAAAATTGCACACTGAAAAGAATAACGATGACAGTGGCAAGAACAGCAGCAGCAGCAGCAGCAATCAACAACAACAACCATAGCCATAGCCATAACTGCAAATGACTTAGACTCACACTCACACACACACACACATCCGTACGCAGCCAAACAACAAAATTTGTCTAAAAATAATTTTTTCTGCAAAATAATAAAATCATAAAAAAATGAAGAAAAACATAAATAACACAGAAATAGAAAAAAGGGCAAATCCCTAAAGAACAATTGGACACAAATGTTAACAAAGAGAGTATTAATAAGGCGTACATTTTGTTTGTGGGAAATAAGAGTTACACACACATACATACTATGTGTAGCTAGGATATATGTATTGGGTTGCCCAAAAAGTAATTGCGGATTTTTTAAAAGAAAGTAAATGCATTTTTAATAGAACTTAGAATGAACTTTAATCAAATATACTTTTTTACACTTTTTTTCTAAAGCAAGCTAAAAGTACCAGCTGATAACTGACAGAAGAAAGAATGCAATTACAGAGTCATAAGCTGTGAAAAAATTTGTCAACGCCGACTATATGAAAAATCCGCAATTACTTTTTGGGCAACCCAATATATATGGACAGAGCATATGGTGGGGAAAAGATTCCAAATACCATGTCACAACCGAAACAGGGACCTCTTAATTTTGGGGACAATTGTCATTTTGTCCATCTTATACTAACAGAGAAGATTGAGCGATCGATACTGTTTTGGGGACGATAACAACTTGATAGAGAGTGAGCAGCTTTGGAGCTCCACTTGCTCAACAATCCCATGGCAGCCGGCTGCACGTACCGTATTGACCCGATGAAACCTTTCATAGGCAAGGGCTCCCGACTCAGTGTAGAACACACTGCTACAACAACAACGATATGCTCAAACCTCTTTGATAGGCACAGAGAGGGGGGTGCCTCAACTTCTCCACAATTCGTACTCGGCTATTCAAAGGAATTTGCTTGCCTGAAAATCAAAACAACACAACCGGCTATTGTTGGCGAACTTTAACAGCTCAAAATGTTTATGTATCGCATCGTAAATCGTTAAAATGACAATGGTAGCATGGAGGCTACCGTTGTGCAGAGGTAAAAATGTCCGCCTGTTGAGGCTTTTCCACAGGATACGACGGGACTCACGCAGACACCGGAATCTTGGAATAATGATCGAAATCATGGAATTATGACGTTGATCGAGAATTTACAATTATGGAATTTATGGTGAGGAAATTACTACAGAAAGAGGCAGACAATCTGGCGCCTCATCTGGCCAATATTTTCACAGCGTGCCTAGGACTTGCATATACTCCGAAAGCCTGGCAGAAGGCAAGGGAGGTATTTATATCTAGCCCGGCAAGGCAAGCTATGCGACTCGAAAGGCCTTGCGCCATTTCTACTCAAAACCATGAAACGTATTGTGGACACCATGACAAAGAGTAGGACATCAAGCGAACTGCTCAAATACAAACAGCATGCACAGCATACCCAAGCCCGGCAAGGCTAGTTATGCGACACCAAAAGCCTACAGACCCATAAGCCCTGCGTCATTTCTACTCAAAACCATGGAACGTACTGTGGACACCATGATAAATAGTAGGACATCCAGCGAAATGCTCAAATACAAACAGCATGGATGGAGACCGCCCTGCACGAGGTTGTGCATAAAATAGAAGAATCCGTCGATGTCGAAACGTACACCCTGGCGGTATGCAGTGACATCTAGGGGGCTTTTAACAATGTGCGGAACGAACACTGATCCAATCCTGAGACCAGCACCAGGTGGACCGGGCTATGTTTCTGACAACGTCAAGTACTTAGGAGTGATCTTGGATAGGAAACTGAATTGGAAGTGTCAAGTTCGGGAGCGAACAAAGAAGGCCCACAGATTTTGGGTACTATGTAGATGGACCATAAGCTCGAAATGGGGCCCGAATCAAAGGAGAGTCCACTGGCTCTACAGAAGCGTGATAAGACCAATACTGACTTACGCCTCAGTAGCTTGGTGGACTGCTATGGAGGAAAAATGCAACGTTAGGACCATACAATGTGCGGACCGACACACTAATCCAATTCTGAGGCCAGAATCGGCTGGACCAGCTTTTTAGAGACTGGATAAACCATATTTCAAGGAAAAGGTGGATAAATTGTGTGTCCTATGGCATAAATACAAGGGAGAAAGTTGCACAGGGCACGTCACAGGGGTGCATTTTATCGCCACTCCTATGGGTGACCACCATAAATGACCTATTATGGATGCTGACTGAGGAGGGATTTAAACCCGTCTGCCACTCCTATGGGTGACCACCATAAATGACCTATTATGGATGCTGAATGAGGAGGGATTTGAACCCGTCTGCTACGCAGACGATGTTATGATACTTCTAAGGGGTAAGGATTCGAACCAGCTATGCAGAAGCGCCGAAAGGGTCTTGCATATGGCATATGATTGGGCTAGACCCATAGGTCTCAATGTTAACCCAGAGAAGACTGAAATATGCCTGTTCACCAGGAAGACGAAGGTGGGCCAATTTAACGCACCACGTTTCCACAATAAGACGTTTTCGATATCTGACAAGGTCAAATACTTAGGTGTGATCTTGGACAGGAAACTGATTTGGAAGTGTCACATTCAGGAGCATACTGAGTAGGCACACAGATGTTGGGCACTATGTAGATGGGCCGTAGGCTCGAAATGGGGCCTGAATCCGAAGATGGTCCACTGGCTCTACAGGAGCGTGATTAGACCAACACTTATTTACGCCTCAGTAGTTTGGTGTACTGCTATGGAGAAAAATAAAAAGGACCATACAAAAGGTTCAGAGAACATGTTGTCTTGGCATAGGCGGAGGGATGAGGACCACGCCCACTAGGGCACTGGAGACTGTTCTAGATATCCGACCCATTGACATTCATATTAAATATGAGGCAGCCACAGTGGCTTTGAGCCATGGATGGCAGTGTATCTCATCATCATAATTAGTTTTATGCAACATCACATTTCTTTGCTATATGACTATTGTGTACCCCTGCGAATAATAAAAGGTATACATAAACAACAGCCTTGGTGTACCCCCGAAGTCAAAAATTTGATTCAAAGAAGAGATACCCTATATAAACGTTGGAAATATTATAAAAACACAATTCTATATAACAATTTCATAGAAGCAAGACGCCAGGTCAATGAGAAAATCAAAGTATTGAAAACGGAATACTATCGTCAGAAATTTACCACGGCAGTAGATAGTGGATCAAAATGGAAGGTTATTCGTAGTATTGGCATCGGAAAGAAAAATATTTCCACTCCGGACATGAATGTTGAGGATTTAAATCAAATGTTTGCTAACCACCAAAATCTGACACCAAACTCTTCAATCAATAATTTCGTAAATATATCACCATCTTCGGTCAATAACCTTTCAGACTCTACCTTCTGCTTTCAATGTGTTAATCAAAGTGAAGTCTTGGAATGTTTTCTCTCAATAAGTTCCAACGCTGAAGGAATGGACGAGCTATCTCCTAAATTTTTGAAAATTTTGCTTCCTAAATGTCTCCCTTATTTCACATATTTATTCAATACAATCCTAACTAAGTCTGTCTTTCCTAATTCATGGAAATACACGAAAATTATTCCTGTTCCAAAGTCCAACAATGACTTTCGACCAATTGCAATTTTACCGTATTTATCTAAAGTTTTGGAACGCGTAATGCATAAGCAGATTAATAATTACATATGCACAAATAAATTACTAACGGAGCGACAGTCTGGTTTTAGATCCCAAAGGAGTTGCATAACTGCACTTACCGATGTTATTGAGAATCTGAGATTGAATATGGACAACAACATGTTATCAATTCTGGTACTGCTTGACCACAGCAAAGCTTTTGATACAGTCAACCACTCAATCCTTATTTGGAAACTAGAGAAACTGTTTTACTTTTCTAAACCAGCATGCCGGCTTATTTCATCATATCTAAACAACAGATCGCAATCTGTCTGTCATAACAGAATGGTATCAAATATCCTTAATACAAAAAGTGGTGTCCCACAAGGCTCTATACTTGGTCCCTTGTTATTTTGCATATATGTAAATGATTTGCCTAGTGTTTTGCGAAACACTAATATTCATCTTTATGCAGATGATGTTCAACTTTATACAAGTACACATCTAACAAAATTAACTGAATGCGTCGACAGACTAAACCAGGACTTAGAACGTGTAAACGACTGGGCTACTAAAAATGAGTTAAAAATTAATCCAGCAAAGTCAAAGTGTGTGGTAATCTCGAAAAATGGATCGGATTTGCTTGCACAATACCCATTAACAATTAATTATACTCCAATAAGAATTGTTTCAACATCTTCTAACCTTGGTGTAACTTTCAACGAAAGGCTAACGTGGACAAACCACATTCAAAGTAATATCGTCAAGACATATGGGATGCTTCGCAACTTATGGGCAGTTCAAAGCACAACTCCGCTACATATTCGAATGACATTAGCGAAATCGTACTTGGTTCCAGTACTACTTTACGGAGTTGAAATATTTGCAAACTGCAATTACAACGACAAACAAAGGCTACATATAGCGTATAACAGTATTGCAAGATATGTATTTAAAAAGAGACGCCACGAAAGAATATCATCCTACTCATATCAAATATTCAACATGAGCTTTGACAACCTCCTTAAATTTAAATGTCTACTTTTTCTTCATAAAATCATATATACAAGGGAACCCAACTATCTATTTGAAATTCTTCAATTTGCGAGATCAACCCGGCGAAAAAATATTATTCCGATACGCCATAAATATTCTAGATCAGAACAACAATTTTTTATATACTCCATCCGTCTTTGGAACAATATACCTACCAGCATACAGCTAATAAGCAACGCATTTCTGTTCAAAAAGGAGCTGATGTTATTTTTTAAATGATCATATATTTAAAAACAACTGATTTTAAATAAGTAATTTATCTCAATGTAAAAATATTTTAATTTATATTGTTATATTGTCATATTGTAGCATATAAAATTTTTTAATAATCTTCTCTCAAACCTCTGTACTGTATTATCTCCTGAAGCTACCTAGTACTGTAACTTATAAGATTTCATATCTTGTTGTGCTAGGTTTCCGTAATTAAATAAATAAATAAATAAATAAATAAAATAAAAATAAAAAATAAATAATTTTTCACCATGTCATTTTTTCTCCTTTACTTCCTCTTCTTGCTGCAAATGCCAATATGCCCATGAACATTCCGTTAAGGAACAGGGACAATCTTCTCATATATCAATGAGTCCTGTGCGATTCAAGTTTAAGCTCAATGATAAGGGACCTCCTTTTTATAGCCGAGTGTGAACGGCGCGCAGCACCTCTTTGGGGAGAAGTTTTTACATGGCTGGGGGTATATTCATTTTGTCATTCCGTTTGCAACACATTTTAAAATCCATTTCCGCCCCTATAAAGTATTTATATTCTTGATCGTCGTAAAAATCTAAGACGACCTAGCCATGTCCGTCCGACTGTCCGTCCGTCTGTTCGTCCGTCTGTTCGTCCGTCTGTCCGTCCGTCCGTCCGTTTGTCCGTCCGTCTGTCCGTCCGTCTGTCCGTCCGTCTGTCCGTCCGTCTGTCCGTCCGTCTGTCCATCTATCTATTGAAATCACGCTGCAGTCTTTAAAAATAGATATATTGAGCTGAAACTTTGCATAAATTCTTATTTTGTCACTAAGCAGCTTAAGTTCGAAAATGGGCTATACCGGACTATATCTTGATATAGCCCCCATATAGACCGATCCGCTGATTTGGGGTTTTAGGCCCATAAAAGCCACATTTATTATCCGATTTTGCTGAAATTTGGGACAGTGAGTTGTGTAAGGCCCCTCGACATCCTTCTTCAATTTGGCTTAGATCGGCCCGGTTTTGGATATAGCTGCCATATAGACCGATCTCTCGATTTAAGGTCTTGGGCCCATACGAGGCGCATTTGTTGTCAGATGTCGCCGAAATTTAGGACAGTGAATTGTGTTATGTCTTTCGATATCCTTTACCAATTTGGCTCAGATCGGTTCAGATTTGGATATAGCTGCCATATAGACCGATCTCTTGATTTAACGACTTTGGCCCATAAAAGGCGCATTTATTGTCCGATTTCGTCGAAATTCGGAACAGTAAGTTGTGTTAGGCTCTTCGATATCCCTCTTTAATTTGACCATGATCGGTTCAGATTTGGATATAGCTGTCATATAGACCGATCTCTCGATTTAAAGTCGTGAGCCCATAAAAGGCGCATTTATTGTCCGATTTCGCTGAAATTTGGGACAGTGATTTAAGTTAGGCCCCACCATATCTTTCTGCAAAATGGCCCAAATCGGTCTAGATTTGGATATAACTGCCATATAGACCGACCTCACGATTTAAGGTCTTGGGCCCATAAAAGGCGCTTTTATAATCCGATTTCACCGAAATTTGGGACACTTTGCTATAGATCAGTAAAAATCACCCTTTATTTGTTTTTTCAATCTCACTTGCCTTTGACAATAGTTAATTTGGCTGCCAAGTAAAAACCTTTTAGGCAGTTGTGACCACTTCTCCTCTTTTCCAATTTAATTTTTTTAACGTTTTTCCAAACATTCTCATTAACTTCAAATGTCACGAAATACTTTTAAAAGCTTTTCTAAAAAATAAAGAAAATAAAGATGATAACAAAATTAAAAAAAAAAATGCGTATGTCCCATATGCGTGTCCTGGTTTGTCTATAAGTGTAGGTACGTTTTCATTTCTAGGTGTCATTTAGTAAAATTGGCTAAATCAACTCAATGTTAACTGCCTCCCAAGCCCATGTAGTTAAAGTGTGGGAGGGAGTCAGCAACATCTAAGTACCAGTAAGGCTTTTTAAAAAACGGGACGTTAACACACAAAAATGCTTCTCTACTTTTTTTGATAGCTTTTCGGTATATTTTGCTCATTTTTTTAGTTTTTTTTTTTGTCTACTCATCAGTTTGAGTTGTTTGTTTTTGACAGGCTGAGTTGGTTCTTTTTTTTGGTTTTGTTGTTTTGTGGTACAACCTAAAAGACATAGACCAAAGGCTGCCAAATTGAAAATAAGCAACAAAGAGCAGCAAACCAAACCAAACCAAAAAACGGTAACAAAAAACGAGAACGAAATAAAAATAAGACAACTTAAATAAATTTTTATAGCTAAGGGCATTAATTCGGTTTCTCCTTTTTTGGTTTTTTTTTTCATTTTTTGCGAGAAACCATAAACGAACGAATATTGAACAACAACAACACATATTTTGGTTATATCTATTTTTTTTTTTGTTTTTGTTTTTTGGTTTTTCTTGTTAAGGTTTTATAACATTTGGAAACAATTAAGACCACGTAATACCATCAAAAACTTATTTCATCATAACAACAACAAAAACGCAACCAAAAACGTCCAGAACACAAACAAAAATCATAAATTCTTGACTTGAGTAGCTGTAGGTAGGTAGTAGTGGTAGTAGTAACATGGCAGCAACAGAAAAAGCGTTTTAACTTCAACAAAAGCAGGACCAAGGGGGAATGTAACAGGGAGAGGGAGTTGGGCTTTTTATTTGGGGGTTCTTTAAGGACTCTTTTCGATTTTGCAACAAAAATGTCGAAATGTACAAATAATAAGAAGGTTACAAACACAAAAAAGAGAGACAACATAATGATAGATGTTTTATTGAGAGATTACACAGGACGATAAACAAAACTCTTCAAACCACACACATACGCAACCACACACACACTGCGTAATATTGTCATTGTGGCATTGATAAACGCAGGTTAAGTTTTGTTGCCAATTGCTAAACTTGATGTTGTTTTTGTTGCTGTCTTGTCTCATGACAAAAACTATTCTTGCCTGTGTGGTTAATATGTTGGAGGGTTGTTGTCAATGCGATATTTATTTTATTGCCTTGCCTTTTTCATTGTGGTTTAGCAGGTAATAAAGGAGTCAGCGAGGCTCTAGAAGCTTGGCGATGACATGACTTTATATAAATGGCCGTTTAAAATGTTAGGCTTTGACTATTTGCAAGGCTTACGCATGTGGTGTTTGTTTCATGACGTATAAGTTTTATTATTTATATGTCAATGGGGGCGTATGATTGTTATCTTGGATTTGCCATTTTTGTGCAAATGCCATATATTATACGCCCTAAAGTTCACATTGAAATCGAAAATATTTTTATTTTCGATTTCAATGTGAAATCGAAATTGAATTGAAATCGAAAATAAAAATATTTTCGATTTCAATGTGAACTTTAGGGCGTATAATATATGGTATTTCCCCAAAAATGGCAAATCCAAGATAACAATCATACGCCCCTATTGACCTATATAAAAAATAACACTTATACGTCATTATATCCTCCACCATAGGATGGGGGTATACTAATTTCGTCTTTCTGTTTGTAACTACTCGATATATTCGTCTGAGACCCCATAAAGTATATATATTCTAGATCGTCGTGACATTTTATGTCGATCTAGCCATGTCCATCCGTCTGTCCGTCCATCCGTCCGTCCGTCTGTCTGTCGAAAGCACGCTAACTTCCGAAGGAGTAAAGCTAGCCGCTTGAAATTTTGCACAAATACTTCTTATTAGTGTAGGTCGGTTGGTATTGTAAATGGGCCATATCGGTCCATGTTTTGATATAGCTGCCATATAAACCGATCTTGGGTCTTGACTTCTTCAGCCTCTAGATGGCGTATTTCCTATCCGATTTGGCTGAAATTCTGCACGACATGTTTTGTTATGATATCCAACAACTGTGCCAAGTATGGTTCAAATCTGTCCATAGCCTGATATAGCTCCCATATAAACCGATCTTGGGTCCTGACTTCTTGAGCCTCTAGAGTGCGCAATTCTTATCCGATTGGAATGAAATTTTGCACGACATGTTTTGTTGTGATATCTAACAACTGTGCCAAGTATGGTTCCAATCGGTCCATAACCTGATATAGCTGTCATATAAACCGATCTTTGGTCTTGACTTCTTGAGCCTCTAGAGGGCGCATTTCCTATCCGATTTGGCTGAAATTTTGCATGACGTATTTCATTCTTACTTTCAACAACTGTGTCAAAAAAAGGTTATAATCGGTTCATAACCTGATATAGCTGCCATATAAACCGATCTGGGTTTTTAACTTCTTGAGCCTCTAGAGGTCGCAATTATTATCCGATTTGCCTGAAATTTTGTACGACGGTTTCTTTCATGACCGTCAATATACGTGTTTATTATGGTCTGAATCGGTCTATAGCCCGATACAGCTCCCATATAAATCGATCTTTCTATTTTACTTCTTGAGTCCCCAAAGGGCGCAATTCTTATTCGAATTGTCTAACATTTTACACAGGTCTCCGAAATATTATTTAATTGTGGTCCAAACCGGACCATATCTTGATATCGCTCTAATAGCAGAGCAAATCTTTTCTTATATCCTCTTTTGCCGGGAAAAGAACTCGACAAATGCGATCCATGGTGGAGGGTATATAAGATTCGGCCCGGCCGAACTTGGCACGTTTTTACTTGTTTTTATTTATATTTTAAGATATGGCTCATGTAAATATCTTTCATCCGATATGAACTTTTCAGGCTGTAGTAGCCACAGTTTTAGTCCAATTCCTACAAAATTATGCCAACATGTGTACACATTGTCTTCAAAATCGGTTAAATTTGAGATATAACTCCCATATGTTTGCATATATCAGTCATGTGTAGAGATTGGCGATGGGTAAATACCCAAAAGGTATTTACCCGGGTAATTGGGTAAATACCCGGGTATTTACCCATTTATACCCAAAAGCTGGATATTTGTAATTTTGCAGATATCTTGGGTATAAAAACATTTTGCAAAAAATTTTTGATGATTTCGTATTCTTTGTATATAAACCCGAACTTTTGATCTCATAAAATCGGTTTTTAGTTATATATAGCCGATATATAAATCGATCTCCACATAAAAATCTTGAGGCATTAAAATGGTCCCTTTTCATCCGATTTCGATGGAATTTAGCATAGTGAGTTCTGGTAGACCCCTACCCATTTCTGTGAAGTGTGGTTCAGATCGGACTATATTGGATACAGTTCGGTCCCAATAGCCCGAGCGCCCGATCTCCTGATATAAGGTTTGAGGCCAAAAGATTTCCATTTATTACCCGAATTCCACGATATTTGGCACAGTATGTTCGGGTAGATCCCTAACCATTCCTGCTAAATGTGGTCCAGATCGGACCATATTGGATATAGCTGGCATATACACCGATCACCCGATATAGTGTTATGAACCAATAAAAGGAGCATTTTTCATTATATTTTCATGAAATATGGCACAGCGAGTTCTGGTACCCCTCTAAACCCTTTCATAGAATATCGTCTAGATTGGACTATATTTGGATATATATGCCATATAGACCGATCTCGCGATATAGAGTATTAAACCCATAAAAGGAGCATTTTTCATCCGATTTGGATCAAATATGAAACAGTGCTTTTTGATAGACCTCAACACCTTCGTGTGGAGCATCGTCCAGATCGGACCACATTTGGATATATATGCCATATAGACCGATCTCCCGATATAGAGTATTAAGCCCATAAAAGGCGAATTTTTCATCCAATTTGGATGAAATGTGAAACAGTGCTTTTTGATAGGCCTCAACACCTTTGTGTCGAACATCTTCCAGATCGGTCCATATTTGGATATAGCTGTTCTCCCGATACTGAGCCCATAATGAAAAATTCTCCTTTTATGAGCTCTATACTCTGTATCGGGAGATCGGTCTATATAGCAGCTACATCCAAATATGTTCGGATCTGGACGATATTCGACAAACAGATGTAGAGGATTATCAAAACGCACTGATTCAAATTTCATTCTAATCGGATGATTCAAATTTTATTCCAATCGGATGAGTATTTATTGGGTATTTATCCAATAAATACCCAAGCGTTGGGTATTAAACCGGTAGAAACCCATCTCTAGGCTGTAGTTGCCAGAATTTTGAATCGATCTTTACTAATGAACGCACTCTTCTCCTGTTGCAACTCGATAGTAAGGAGTTAGGGCCTTAGGCCGGTGACGATGCACTGAACACTTACTGCGCACAGTGTTGCCAAATCGAAAATTCTTGAAAATAATTCTGGAGCTTAAGAAAAGATTGTGACATGTACACGAAACCTAACATAGTCAATGTAGAGGTGTTTTCTAATAGGTATGCAAAATTTGGAGGCCTAAGTAGGTTTAGAGGTTGATCCATGGGGCTTCAAAGTTGGTCACTTCGAGTATGCGTCAAATTTTGAATTGCTTGCCAAACAGTCATTTATGGACCGATTGGCTTAATTCTTTTTTTTAGATATATGATAGAGCTCGCAGAGAAATATCCAGTATATCTGTAACGGTTTATGGGTTATTAGACTTACAACAATTTTTTTTCGAAAATTTTTGTCAAGTTATCGGCGGTATTTCTGAGATTGTGAGACTATTTGTGAAAAGATTGACATCGTTAGAATAGTAAAAAATTCTATGAGTACTGAAAAAAAAAATTGTGCAAAATGTTCTATTATACCCTCCACCATAAGATAAGGGTATACTAATAATTTCGTCATTCTGTTTGTAACACCTCGAAATATGCGTCTAAGATCCCCCCTCTGCATACACTGATGGATCTAAATTGAATGGGGGCATTGGAGCAGGAGTCTTAAGTGAATTGCTTGGAATCAAGGAGTCTTATAGACTGCGAATGGGTGCAGCGTCTATTAGACAGAAGTCTTCGCGATCCTGATGTGGTAGCGGCGTCCCGATCAGACCGATAGGATGTACGTGGACAATCAGGAAGCGGTGAAGGCTCTGGCTTCGGGTCACGTGAGCTCGAAACTGGTTAGAAGATGCAAATAGAGTCTACGTACCATGGGAATGGCTATAAGGCTTTGCTGGGTTTCAGGCCAACAATATGTGGTGGGGAACAAAGCGGCAGACGAGCTGGCCAGGAATGGATGGCTGATTGTAGCAGATCTTGGTTGCTTGTAGGTGGACGCATTCTACAATGACTGCGCGAATAAGGCGTGGGTTGGTGCTGTAGGTTGTGGAGTGTCAAAGGTCCTGTGGCTGATTATATAGGGAAACAGGTCGTAGCTTATCCTGGAGCTGAGAAAGCATGCCTAGGTACTGGTAATAATAGTCCTGACTGGTCATTGCAATGTGTATGTGTGTGACGTCACTCTGGCTGCAGCGATATATGCAATGACGAGGAGGAGTTGGAGACGGTCGAGCACCTGTTGTATCACTGTCCAGCAATTGCAAGGAGAGACACAGGATAATGGATGAACACCTCTTTCCCAGTCTGGATTCCCTACAAGCTCTGAGCCCTCTGGTTATTCCTTGTAGAGGTCTGAATTGGCTGACTGGATCATAATGTCAACAGTGAGTATAATCCAAAAAAAAAATGCAACACGCTATTTAGTTTTTCTCTCCTTTTTTCCTTCTTGTGGTGTATCCTTATGTATTTTTTCCCCATGTTTTTCTCTTCTTCTTTCTTCTGGAGCGCACACAATGGACCTAAGCCCTTCCTGTGAAGCGGCTAGTAACTGAGGTTGCTAATCGAGTGCACTTCAACTTTACCTACCTACCTTGCTCCCATATATCTTTCATACAATACAGCCTTTTAAGGCTGAAGTAGCTTCTTGCTGTAGCCTAAAAGGCTGCAACATATTCTTTGCTACTGCCCATCTTGGGCAGCAGTTTAACGGAGCTAAATTCATAGAAACGGATCCCATTGAATTTTTTTTTTTTTTGTGGTTTGAAGCTTACATGGGAAAGGATGAAAAGAGGGTGTTAATTTTAATCCTCCCCCATACCATCATGAACATGAACCTAAACCAGTTATCGGCTTGTTATATGCTCTAAATCCGAAAAGTAACCTTGCGGATATTTTTTTCAGAAATGTCATGCTTCTCTCAAAATCCTTAATTGTTGTACTTTATATGGCCCCATGTTAGTTCAAGTGTGGTACCGCATTCCCACTTGGCTGCCTGGGTCTGTTAGTTGCTAATGCCGGGCGTTGACATAGGAATGTTCCAACGCCTCATGCTCTTCCCCACATGTCCTACGCCTGATGTCACTTGCCGCATCAATTCTAGATATGTGCGCCCGCAATGTTATCGAAAGCCATATTGGACATCTTGCGACTTCCTTTGAATAATGGCCTTGCCTTCTCACGATCCGAATCTCCCCATAGGACTTTCGTCAGCCTATCGACCGTTTCAGTGTTCCACAATGCCACATGTGCCTTCGGCGCCAAAGTCTTTATTTCGGACTGCGTCGCTCCGAAAGGCTTCGTATTCACTTCATTCATTATTGATGGCAATGATATGGCCCTTACAGGTTGCATAAGGGGCTGAGTTTATGTCATCCAACATAGAACTGGTAAATACTTGACAAATGGACAGAAGAACATATAGAAATGGCTAGTTTGGCTACGAAAGAATTTCTTCGCTGTACTATAGTGCGTATGCGTGTTATGGCAGTTTTAAGTCATTGCTCATACGCTCCACTGGTTACTAATATTAATTTATGTTGAACGTGTTATAAAAAGCCGAATAAATCCGACTTTTTGATAGCCTCCAACACATTGGCCATGCTGTTTAAGTCGTCGATATTAAAATTTGGGGAAATTTGAAATGAATGAATGAATAACCCTACATATTGGGCAGTCGTAGAAGAATTCGCAGTGCAATTTAGTGATATCTCATCCTTGAGAAAATTTTGCTGAATTTTTTTCTCTCAAGAAAACTGTACTGAAATTTTGTTTAGGCAAAATTCCACCTTCAAAACATCTTTGTTTGAAATTTTGATTTTAATATTTTGCTCGAATTACCAGTGCTGAGGTCATGACAATGATCTTTGTATTGTCTAAGTGAGTCTGTAAAGGACCGGCACTCTTACCTAAACTCACCTTACATTGTCTTTAGAAAAATTTCGTTAAAGTTTTAGAGACGGAACCATCAACGACTTTCACGAAGTTAGAAAGACTAGGATGGATAGAGATACTAATGCTGAAAAATCAGGGAGTGCAGTGGCAGAGAACTCAATGCCGCCTAACGCACGGGAAGCCAACGATGAGACCACAACCTACTCCCAAGAAGCCCATTCAATCAAGATTTGGAAGACTAATATAGGCAAAGATCCTAATATTGGAACATCAGGGACTGTAGACTCAATACAGCCTACCGAATAGGAACCCGATGCTTGAACCGTTAACCGGCAGACTATCTGGCGCCCCACCTGGGTAAAATTTTCACAGCATGTCTGGGACTTGCATATACTGCGAAATCCTGGCAGGAGGCAAGGGTGGTGTTTATACCCAATCCCGGCAAGGCAAGCTATGCGACACCAAAGGCCTACAGACCTATAAGCCTTACGTCGTTTCTACTTAAAACCATGGAACGTACTGTGGACACCATGATGAAGAGTATGACATCCAGCGAACTGCTCAAATACAAACAGCATGCCTATGTCAAGGGAAGGTCGGTGAAGACTGCCAATACCAATACCGGGTGGACCAGGTCCACAGAGACTGCATAAACCCCATCCTAAGGAACAGGTGGACAATTGTGTGTCCCATGACATAAATATAAGGAAAAAAAGTGGCACAAAGCACGCCGCAGGTGGCATTTTATAGCTACTCCTAAGGGTGACCACCAAAAATGATGCTGACTGAGGAGGGATTTGAACCCGTCTGCTATGAAGACGATGTTATGATACTTTAAGGGGTAAGCTATACAGAAGGGCCGAAAGGGTCTTGCATACGGCATGTGACTGGGCTAGACCTAGAGAAGACTGAAATATGCGTGTTCACGAGGAAGACGAAGGTGGGCCAATTTAATGGACCACGTTTCCCCAACGAAACGATTTTGATATCTGACAAGGTCAAATACTTAGGTGTGATCTTGGACAGGAATCTGAATAGTGAGTAGGCTCACAGATGTTGGGCACTATGTCGACGGACCGTAGGCTCGAAATGGGACCTGAATCCGAGGATAGTCCATTGGCTCTACAGGAGCGGGATTAGGCCAATACTTACTTCTCTGTAGTTTGGTAAACTGCTATTAAGAGAAAATAAGGGCCATACAACAGATTCACAGAATATGTTGTCTTGGCATAGGCGAAGCGATAAGGACCACGCCCACTAGTGCACTGTAGACTATTCTAGATATCTGACCATACATTGACATACAGATTAGGTGTGAGGCAGCCACTGCGGCTATGAGACTTAAGGCGATGGGAGAATGGATTGAGGATGAGAGCAGCTCATACCATCTCGGTATAATCGAGGCGACAATAGGAAACCTGGAAGGAAGGGAAAAGGTTTCCGATCCAATGCCTGAGATGAACCTTAAGGTCGAGTGCGAGGCACTGCTGTCAGCGGCACACTCTTGGAATGTATTGCCATCGGGAAGATTGGGTTACACGAATGGATCAAAGCTAGAGGACAGAGTGAACCTAGGCGTCATTGAGACATTGAGAACCCAGAACCCAGGGACTGAGATCTGTTTTAGACTACCTGATTATAATACCATCTTACAGGCGGAAATTCGGGGGATCACGGAATGCGTGCGGTGGTGTGGTACTAACGTGTGGACGTCGAGTATGAACATCTTTACGGTCAGTAAAATTGCCAATAAAAGCAAAAACAACAAGAACGGTAAGGTCACGAACAGTCTTGCAGATTAACGCCTTCTCTGAGGATGGCAAAATCCGCACCGTTTGGGTGCCGGACCATAACGGAGTAAGGGGGAATGAAAGTACAGACGATTTGGCGCTAAAGGCCAGAATACTGCCATCAATAAACCTGGTTAACACGAAGCCATTCGGATCGACGCAGTCCGAGTTAAGGACGTGGGCGATGATTGCGCATGCAATCCTGTTGACCAGCTAAAGGGTCGGTAGGACGGCGAAAATCCTATGGGGGATCCAAATCGGAAGAAGACAAAGCTATAACTGAAAGGAAGTAAGAAGAAGGTCAGATTAGCTTTTAACTGTAAAGGGCATGAGGGGAAGATGATGAAACGTTGCAACATTTCCTATGTCATTGCCCAGCTTTCGCGTCTAACAGATACCCTAGGGTTAGGTTAGGTAAGATTGAAAAGAAGGTGCAGATATTAATCCGCCCCATGTCACTATAGACATACACCTAAGCCAGTAATCGGCTTGTTGTTCGCTCTAAAAACTAACTAAGTAACCTCGATATAGAAAATTTTAAGTCAGGAATTCCGTGCTACTGACAAAAATCCTTAATTGTTTACCATACCACTTACCTAAATAGGTTAATGTCTGGCATTGTGTCCCCACTAAGGGCACGATGCCAGACAGGTGTATGGGTATAGTGCCATGGGGCGTATTAATATCTGCACCCTCTTTTCAACCTTACCCTAGAGAAATTTTCATTGCTTAAGAAAATTTATTGGAATTTGTGAGTAGTCTCCCTCTCTGCTTAGATGCCTGCATCGGTCCAAGATCGGTTTAAGTTCAAAGCTCATAGTTTCATAGTTTTAGTAGCATACTTACTGACAGGTGATTCATAGACGCAGGAGCCACGGTCGGCCTCGTTTTATTTGTCTGTCTGCATTTGTTCTATGATCACAAGTCACGACTCCATAAATGACGTAGCCATCTACCTAGACATCTAGGTAGATGGCTACATCTACCACCTACCCCTTAGGTAGGTGTCAAAAGATCACATCCTGTGCAACGCGTTCAACCATCCGTTTACGTCAGCGTTTGTCTCACTCACATGTGACAAGTGTAGGGTGTGTGTTAGTCTTACGTAGTTAAATCAAATGCCAATGTCTCTAACAAGTTTAAGTATTTTGAAAAAAGGCCTCACGATAAAATTTTTGCTTTAAACATGGTGTAGCTAAAAGCCTTACCTGAGCTATTCTTAAATACTCTGTGTAAGGCTTGGCATTTTGTTTATCGTTTTGTGTTTCTCTCTTTGTTTTGTTTTTTTTTTTCTTTTTGTTCTCTTCTAAGACACATGTATGGATTTCTAATGATTTTCGGTTTTCTCTTGTTGGGAGTTAAGACACAAACACAGATGTATAGATGTGTTCACTTAAGGTGTACGTATGTGTATGCATGTTGGATGTTTATGTGTATGTGGATGAATGTTTGTGTGAAGAATAGCGAGCGAAAGAGATAGACGAATAGATAGATATTGCAAAAATTGAACATAGTAATGAATCAACATACCATTGGTCGGTGAATGTTCCAAATGCTCCGGGTCCACTTACTCTTCGTTGGGTGGTAGGTTTAACGTGCATTTTACAAAATCTCTTCTAGATGAAAAATGTACGCTCCTCGCTGCTGCTGGCGATGTGCATGCATGCTATAGCCGTTATGAGTTCTGGAGCTCGACACCGAAGAAGAAGAAGAAGAATTTGTTTGCTTGGTTTATATCTCCCCAGGAGAGAATGATGCGAGACAATTGTCTATTGGACTCTCTGTTTAATGGTTAAACGATGGTGTATGTAGTTGGTGAGAGAGACAGAGAGAGAGAGAGGGGGGAGAGAGAGTAGAGTTCAGAGGTAAGAGTTTAGAAGACTAAAGAGTATTAGTGTTAGTGTTGCTGATGATTTGGAAGAGTCCACGATCCACTTGATATTAAGAAAGTAACAAAAGTAGAGGGAGTAACTGAAGTTATGCACAATCGTTGAGTAATGAGTGCAGGGGTGTATTAGGTTCTTGTTGTTTGTAAAACTAAATGCAATTTTTTCCTTTTCTCTTCTCTTGCTTGGAATTTCTTTTTTGGGGTTTTTTGTATATTTTGTTGTAACTTATTTTGATTAATTTGTGTTTTTGGTTTTTTTTTTTAATTAATGTTTAATTTGATTAATCCTTTAAAAGGAGGGGAGGATTTGAATCCGCTTAATAACGTAAATTATTGTTATTTTAGAAATAATCTTTAAAATTATTTATGTATATTGCTTGTTTTTTTTTTTTTTTTTTGTTATTATTAATTCATTTTAAAAGGTTACTCTTTTTGCCTTCATTTATTGTTGTAGTAATGTTTGTTGTTGTTTTTGGTATTTTTGAAATTTCGTTTATATTGATTTATGATGTTCCAGTAGGATTTAGCTGTTTTTAATGGCTTACACACAGCTGTCGTCGGCCTTGTCGACGCACTGCTTTTATGTAAAAAGAATGGGAGTGAGTGGCAGATACAGAGAGAGAGAGAGAGAGAGAGCGAGCGAGAGGATACTTAAGTTCAGTTGTACATATACATAGCTGGGCTGGTTACTCTATTATGCCATTTTTGTTGTAGTTGTAGCTGTTGTTGCTAAATCTGATTATTCGTTCTGCTGTTATTGAAGTTTTGCTGGGATTGTTAAATTTTGGTTACTTTTGTTTGTATTTACTGTTTTTTTTTTTGTTTTTTTGATTTTAGGTGGGCACAAGATGGGATTTTAACTAAATTAGATAAACAGAGATAAACTTTTGTTACAGCACACACACACACACATTACCATTGTTTACAATATTTGCTGCTGCTGCTGGGAAGCTTTTGGATGGGGTGGTGGGGGGGGTGGGGGAAATAAATGATGACTAAGTTACACAAAATTAAAGTTTATTTATTTGCTCATTCATAATGGCATTCGATTGTTTATTTATTCCTTTATTCATTCATTCATTTGCTTTTCACTTATTCATTTATTTCTATGTTAGCAAAAATATGTTTGTGTTTGTGTGTGTGTATGTCTATATGTATATACGTGTGTGGGTGAGTGCTTGGTTAGTGTATTGTTGTTGATATTGCCTTAGGTAAGGGATAAACTCATAATCAACATCACAACTCATTTATACCTCATCTGCAACCCAGAGTTTTGTTCACAAATTTTCACTGCCCCACAACATCAACAGCACGGCCTATGTCATGGTGTATAAAGCACAGTGGGGGAGAAAATTGTAAAAAAAATCGGAAAACAGTAAAATTAAAAATATAAAAGAAAAAAAATTACAACACAGTTAAAATTATTTAAACAAAAAAGTTTCTGTTCACTAAATTTTATATATACCCTGGACCAATAACCTTATCCTCACTTTAAATAAGCATGACAAAGTCGTGGGTAGCCATTTAGGAGCCATGGATCATCGGGGGTAGGATAAAAAGGTTCAATGAAAGATAACATAAGATGTTTTCTTTTTTTCTATAAACCCATTTACGACGAATGGTTTAAAGTACCTATAAATAGAGCTGTCTTAGAAAAATTCTAGCTCGGGTCACGAAAGAGATATCTCAAAGTGGTTTACATAATGTGGGCGAATGAAACTTTAAATGATAAATAATAACCAGTAAGGACAGGCAAAAGTCGGGCGGTGCCCAAGTACAAAGTGGGAGCATATCTGAATCTGAACCGATTTCGATCAAACTTCTCAGATATTGTAATAGCCGTCGAGAAGAGCGTTATGCAAAATTTTGGCAAAATTGGGCATAAATACGCTTGCGCAGGCTTTAGAAGTGGAAATCGGGCGATATACATATGTGACAGCTATATCGAAATCTGAACCGATTTCCTTGAAATTCATCAGTACTATTAGGAGTCATAAGAAAATCCTGCTCGCCAAATTTTGAGAGAATCGGTTAATAAATGAGCACTTTATTGGAATATTTCTAAAAATCGGACGAAGATATATATGGGAGCTATATTTAAATCTGAACCGATTTCGATCAATCTTCTTAGATGTTGTGGTAGTCATCGAGGAAAGCGTTGAACCAAATTTCGAGAAGATTTGTCAATAAATGCGCTTGCAGTGTCTCTAGAAGTGAAAATCGGGCGATATACATATATGACAGCTATATCTTAATCAGAACCGATTTCCTTCAAATTCACTAGTTCTATTAGGAGTCATAAGAAAATCCCTCCTGCCAAATTTCGAGAGAATCGGCTAACAAATGAGCACTTTATTGCAATATTTTTCAAAATCGGCCGAACATATATATGGGAGCTATATCTAAATCTGAACCGATTTCGATCAAACTTCTTAGATGTTGTGGTAGTCGTCGAGGAAAGCATTGTGCAAAATTTTGAAAAAATTGGTCAATAAATGCGCTTGCAGTGGCTCTAGAAGTGAAAATCGGCGATATACATATATGACAGCTATCTCTAAATCTGAACCGATTTCGATCAAACTTCTTAGATGTTGTGGTAGTCATTGCGAAAAGGGTTGTGCAAAATTTTGGCAAGATTGGTCAATAAATGCGTTTGCAGTGGCTCTAGAAGTGAAGATCGGGCGATGTACATATATGACAGCTATATCTAAATCTGAACCGATTTCCTTGAAATTCACCAGTACTATGAGAAGTCATAAGAAAATCCCTCCTGCCAAATTTCGAGAGAATCAGTCAACAAATGAGCACTTTATTGCAATATTTTTCAAAATCGGACGAAGATATATATGGGAGCTATATCTAAATCTGAACCGATTTCCATCAAACTTGTTAAATGTTCGGGTAGTCGTTGAGAAAAGGGTTGTACAAAATTTTGGAAAGATTGGTTAATAAATGCGCTTGCATTCGACTAAGGAGGGAAAATCGGGGGATATATATGTATGAGGGATATATCTAAATCTGAACCGATTTCCTTGAAATTCACCAGTACTATTAGAAGTCATAAAAAAAATCCTGCCTGCCAAATTTCGATAGAATTGGTTAGCAAATGGCTACATTATTTCAATATTAGCCCAAATCAGACGAACATATACAGTGGCACAGATATGTCTACATACCTTTTCGTAAACAGCAGTTACGTAAACTGATAGTAACGTAGTTAGGGTAAGACTGGAAGCTACAGCAAACACTTTTGGCACCAATAGATATTTGACAAAAAAAAACTGAAAAAAATTCGTTTTGTTAAGTGTTTTTTTTTCGGTGGCTTATGTAGACTTTTCTATGCCACTGTATATGGGAGCTATATGCAAATCTGAATTGGTTTTCTCTTATTTCAATAGGCTTAGTCTCTACGCAAAAAAAAATGTATGGCCAAATTTGAAGACGATCGAATTGTGATACCGAAAGCTTCACCGATTTCCTTCATACTTTCTTTCAGTAAAAGCCTCGTCTTATCACGATATCCCCATAGAATTTTCGTCGTTCTACCGACCTTTTCGCTATTCTCCAATGTTACATGGGTGTTTGTCGTCCTTATAATAGACTACGTCGACTCGAATGGTTTTGGTTTGACGGCAGTCTTCCGCCCTTCATTGCCAAATAGTCTGCTCTTTCATTACCCCTTACTCCGCTTTGGTCCGGCACCCAAACGATGCGAATCGTGCCATTCTCAGAAAATACGTTTATCTCCTTTTTACACTCCAAGACTGTTCGTGTCCTTATCGTCCTGGCTGTTATTGACCTAATGGCCAGGTTACTGTCCCTAAAGATGTTCACACTCGATGTCCTGGCGTTAACACCACATCATCTCACGCATTCCGTGATCATTCAGATCTCCGCCTGCAGGACAGTATTATGGCCAGGCAGTCTATAAATAGAGAAAGAACTCGACAATTGCCAAAGAACTCGACAATTGCTATCGAAAGTATTGTTCGACCCAGCCGAACTTAAGAAGCTTTTACTTACTGAGTCGATCTAGACATGTCCGTCCGTCCGTCTATGGAAATCACGAAAGCGGTCGAACGCGTAAAGCTAGTTGCTTGAAATTTTGTACAGATACTTAATATTGATGTAGGTCGTTCGAGATTGCAAATGGGCCATTTTGGTTCAGATTTAAATATAGCTCCCATATAAACCGATCCCCAGATTTGACTTCTTGAGCCTCTGGAAGCCGCAATTTTTGTCCCATTTAGCTGAAATTTTGCGAGAAGTGTTCTGTTATGACTTCCAACAACTGTGTGAAGTACGGTGTAAATCGGTTTATAACTCGATATAGCTCCTATATAAACCGATCTCCCGATTTGATTTCTTGAGCTCTTACAATCCGCAATTTGTGTCCAATTTGGCTGAAATTTTGCATGTATTGTTCTCTTATGACTTCCAACCACGGTGCTAAGTACGGTTGAAATCGGTCTTTAACCTGATATAGCTCCCACACAAACCGATCTCCCGTTTTGACTTATTGGGCCCTTACAAGCCGCAATTTTAGTCTGATTTTGCTGAAATTTTCCACGAGGTGTTCTGTTATGACTTCCATTAACTGTTCCAAATATGGTTCAAATCGGTCTATAAACTGATATATCTCCCATATAAACCGGTCTCCCGATTTGACTCCTTAAGCCCTTACTAGCCGTAGATGAGTATACATTGACCGCAGGTGTGCACAAGGCTCTGTCCTTTCCCCCTTCCCTTTTTCTTATCTTCATTGACGATCTATTTTGTCCGACATCGAATCCAGTCTACTCATTTGCCAATGACAGTGCAAATGCAAATTTTGCCCATGAACATTCCACTAAGGAACAGGGGCAAACTTCTCACATATCAATGAGTGCAGTCCGATTCAAGTTAAAGCTCAATGACAAGGGGCCTCCTTTTTATAGCCGAGTCCGAACGGCGTGCCGCAGTGCGACACCTCTTTGGAGGGAAATCTTACATGGCATAGTACCTCACAAATGTTGCCAGCATTAGGAGGGGAAAACCACCGCTGAAAATTTTTTCTGATGGTTTCGCCAGGATTCGAACCCAGGCGTTTAGCGTCATAGGCGGACATGCTAACCTCTGCGCTACGGTGGCCTCCAATGCCAATGACTGTAGTCTGTGTCATTCATATTCATTCGACCGTAGGCCCAGGTCCTCAAGAAATTATGAACAGGAGGCACATTATGGATGAGACGCTCTGCCAGGATTTGTTGACCATTTCCGAGTGGGGTCGAATGAGCAGAGTAGACTTTAACGGACAGAAGACCCAGTGCTGTTTTTTGTCTCACAAGCGTTTCACTGATCCACTTCAATCATCGATATCTATCGACGGTATAGATATTGAGCAGTCAGATGCCCTTGATGTTCTGGGCATGAAGATACAATGTGATGTCAGTTGGTCAAAACACATATTTGAAGTGTCGAAAGAAGCATTCAAGTGAAATATTTCACCTCTTCTGGTCTTCTCAATGTCTATATTACCTACATCAGGCCGAGTATGGAATATAATTCTCATATATGGGCAGTAGCTCCAAAATCATACTTGGAGCTACTTGATCGGGTTCAACGGAGAGCGATGGTGTTGATTGGGGACAGTAGGGTAACCGACTCTATTGCTTCTTGCTTGATCATCGTCGGAATGTGGGTAGCGTTGTATTGCTCTATCGTTATTTTCATGGCGAGTGTTCCAGGGATATTCGTCTTCTTATCCCTGACATTAGAATGTTCACCAGGAATAGAGGACTTGCTAGGAATTCAGACCCGTTTGTAATTGGCCAGTCGACCAAACCATGGATTACCGAGAAAATTCATTTTTCGCCCGAACCATTCGTATGCGGAATCGAATTCCGGCTAATGTCTTTGCCACCGACATTGACATTTAGAAGTTTAAGACAAATGTCAATAAAAACTACTCCCTCTTTCCCCCCCTCCAATCCTTAACTTTGCTAATTGCCATCGGAATGCACTGCATATATAGGGGACATCCCCTGCGTGTTGGTTACGTGAAAAAAATACGGTCCAAATCAGTCTATAACCTAAAGCTCCCGTGTAAACTGGTCTCTTGATCATCCTTGTTGTAAATGGGCTATATCTGTTCATGATTTGATAAAGCCATATAAACCAATTTCGGATCTTGATTTCTTGAGCCACTGGAGGGCGCAATTGTAATCTAATTTGACTGATCATATACCATACCCTGATATAGTCGACCGATTTGTCTTCTTGAGCCACTATCAAGTGCAATTCTGAAGTTTTCCATAATAAATTCTACTTTGGTCTCCAACAGCCAAACCATAGCTCCACCAGCCATGACATAGATCCAGTAGCATAGCAATTCTCATCCATTATCTTTTGTTTGCCTATAAATAGATAGCGGGCAAAGAACTTGAAAAATGTTATCCATGGCGGAGGGTACATAAGGTTCGGCCACTTTTATTTGTTCTCATTTTAAATTATCATATTCGATTTTTTTTCTATTTTTCCCCCACTGTTCAATGCCATTATCGTAAACATCATCATCACCATCATTGTCATCATCAACACAACAACAGCCGCAGCAGCGGCATTCATTATAAATGTCATAGACAAATATTGTTATAATGAGAAAACTGTAATGATGCTTACGAGCATGGAGATGCTGAGGAGGAGACAAATGCCTTTTGTAGTTGCTGCCAACGGTTCTCGTTGTCATTTTGAGAGTTTCCTATATAAAGCAGTGCCAGAGTGTTGTATTGCCCCCACAAAAAACAAAAAACACACACATGTTTGCAACATTATATGTGTCAGCTTTCGAGAGCAAAATAGCGCGCATTAGTATTATAGAAGAGAGCTACATTAAAAAGTGAAAAGAGAGAGAGTGAGAGCTGAAAAAACCGTGAGAGTAACCACAAAGTGTATACGTAATCAGGAAATGCCCAACCAAGTCACACCACTGACTATTTAATAGGCTCTCTCTCTCACTCTCACTCATACTCACACATTGGCAAACCCAAACAAAGAAATACTATTTGGTGATGTTATTGCTGCTGCTGCTGCTGTTGTTGTTGTTGTTATTGTTGTTGTTGCCTGTTAGTCCTAGTTAAGCACGTAATACGTAACTAAATGGCTTATTTAGTGGATAGAAAAACACCCAACCCAAAAAAATTATAAAAGCAGGAGGTCTTTAAATGAGTTTATTCAAGTTTATTTCTTTCGCTGTCATTCGCTATGCAGCCTTTGAGGTAATTGCAATGTTGTCAACGTAGCTGAAAGTTACGCTTGACAAGTTTTAAAGTGCCTAATCGAAATGGTGGAACAGCTAAAGTTTTAATTAGTATACAAACAGTTCTCTAACATTTAAAGGGGGTTAATCACTTGCCACAACATCACGACCTGAGTTTTAAGGGTAATTGATCTTTTGATTTATGACATCTTTTGCATAGAGGGAATACATACAACTTAGAACGTGAGGAAAACAAAGTTTAAAGTAAAAAGTTCAAATAAATTTGATGTAATTTTCATAACTGTTAAGTTAAAGGTTTACGGTTATATTCACATAACTTAATAAAGCCTTAAAATAGGTTTATTTGACTCTCCTATAAAGGAAATGTATCAAATAAACCTATTTCAAATCTATATTAAGTTACGTTAATGTTTGAAAACAATGAAACTATATTATCTGTTATTTTAAATCAAAAACAGGTAAAAAGGCGTTAAGTTCGGCCGGACCGAACTTTGGATACCCACCACCTCGGGTATATATGTAAACCACCTTTCATCAAAATCCAGCGAAAATTGCATGCCTTATGTCCCACAGCAGTTATATCGAAATATGATCCGATTTGGACCAAATACTAATAAGTACAAGTCATTGTTCAATTATGTATAACAAAATGTTGGTCCTTTTAGCTAAAGGGTGATTTTTTTGAGGTTAGGATTTTCATGCATTAGTATTTGACAGATCACGTGGGATTTCAGACATGGTGTCAAAGAGAAAGATGCTCAGTATGCTTTGACATTTCATCATGAATAGACTTACTAACGAGCAACGCTTGCAAATCATTGAATTTTATTACCAAAATCAGTGTTCGGTTCGAAATGTGTTCATTCACCGTAACGTTGCGTCCAACAGCATCTTTGAAAAAATACGGTCCAATGATTCCACCAGCGTACAAACCACACCAAACAGTGCATTTTTCGGGATGCATGGGCAGTTCTTGAATGGCTTCTGGTTGCTCTTCACTCCAAATGCGGCAATTTTGCTTATTTACGTAGCCATTCAACCAGAAATGAGCCTCATCGCTGAACAAAATTTGTCAAAATTTGAACACATTTCGAACCGAACACTGATTTTGGTAATAAAATTCAATGATTTGCAAGCGTTGCTCGTTAGTAAGTCTATTCATGATGAAATGTCAAAGCATACTGAGCATCTTTCTCTTTGACACCATGTCTGAAATCCCACGTGATCTGTCAAATACTAATGCATGAAAATCCTAACCTCAAAAAAATCACCCTTTATATCTAAAAATAAACCGATCTGAACCATATACAATATGGATGTCGAAAAGCGTCAATGTGTCAAATTTCAGTTAAATCGGATTATAAATGCGTCTTTTTTGGGGCCAAAACTTGAAATCGAGATATCGGTCTATACGGCAGCTATATCCAAATCTGGATCGACCTGAGTGAAATTGAAAAAGGATGTCGAAGGGCCCAACACAACTCACTGTCCCAAATTGTGGCGACATCGGACAATAAATGCGCCTTTTCTGGCCCCAAAACCTAAAACCGAGAGATCGGTCTATATGGCAGCTATATCCAAATCTTGACCGATCTGTGCCATAATGCAGAACTATGTCAAGGGGTTTAACCTAACCCAATGTCCCGAATTTTGGCAACATCGGACAATAAATGTGCCTTTTATGGGCCTAAGACCCTAAATAGGAGGATCGGTCTATATGGCAGCTATATCCAAATCTGAACCGATCAGGAGCAAATTGACGAATGATGTCGAAGGGCCTTACACAACTCACTGTCCCAAATTTCAGCAAAATGGGTTAATAAATGTGGCTTTTATGGGCCCTAGACCCTAAATCCGAAGATCGGTCCATATGGCAGCTATATCCAAATCTGGACCGATCTGGACCAAATTGACGAATGATGTCGAGAGACCTTACACAACTCACTGTCCCAAATTTCAGCAAAATCGGATAATAAATGTGGCTTTTATGGGCCCTAGACCCTAAATCCGAAGATCGGTCCACATGGCAGCTATATCCAAATCTGGACCGATCTGAGCCAAATTGGCGAAGGATGTCGAAGGGCCTAACACAAATCACTGTCCCGAATTTCAGCAAAATGGGCTAATAAATGTGGCTTTTATGGGCCTAAGACCCTAAATCTGAGGATCGGTCTATATGGCAGCTATATCCAAATCTGAAGGGCCTAACACAACTCACTCTCCAAAATTTCAGCAAAATCGGATAATAAATGTGGCTTTTATGGGCCCTAGACCCTAAATTGGAGAATCGGTCTATATGACAGCTATATCCAAATCTGGACCGTTCTGAGCCAAATTGACAAAGGATGTCAAAGGGCCTAACACAACTCACTGTCCCAATTTTCAGCAAAATCGGATAATAAATGTGGCTTTTATGGGCCCTAGACCCTAAATTGGAGGATCGGTCTATATGACAGCTATATCCAAATCTGAACCGTTCTGAGCCAAATTGACAAAGGATGTCGAAGGGCCTAACACAACTCACTGTCCCAAATTTCAACAAAATGGGTTAATAAATGTGGCTTTTATGGGCCTAAGACCCTAAATAGGGGGATCGGTCTATATGGCAGCTATATCCAAATTTGAACCGATCTGGACCAAATTGACGAATGATGTCGAGGGGCCTTACACAACTCCTTGTCCCAAATTTCATCAAAATCGGATAATAAATGTTGCTTTTATTGGCCTAAGACCCTAAATCTGAGGATCGGTCTATATGGCAGCTATATCCAAATCTGAACCGATCTGAGCCAAATTGGCGAAGGATGTCGAAGGGCCTAACACAACTCACTGTCTTAAATTTCAGTAAAATCGGATAATAAATGTGGCTTTTATGGGCCAAAGACTCTAAATCGGCGGATCGGTCTATATGGGGGCTATATCAAGATATAGTCCGATATAGCTCATCTTCGAACTTAACCTGCTTATGAATAAAAAAAGACTCTGTGCAAAATTTCAGCTCAATATCTCTATTTTTGAAGACTGTAGCGTGATTTCAACAGACAGATGGACAGACGGACGGACATGTCTAGATCGTCTTAGATTTTTACGCTGATCAAGAATATATATACTTTATAGGTTCGGAAATGGATATTTCGATGTGTTGCAAACGGAATGACAAAATGAATATACCCCCATCCTTCGGTGGTGGGCATAATATTTGGTTGCCCAAAAAGTAATTGCGGATTTTTTAAAAGAAAGTAAATGCATTTTTAATAAAACTTAGAATGAACTTCAATCAAATATACTTTTTTTACACTTTTTTTCTAAAGTAAGCTAAAAGTAACAGCTGATAACTGACAGAAGAAAGAATGCAATTACAGAGTCACAAGCTGTGAAAAAATTTGTCAACGCCGACTATATGAAAAATCCGCAATTACTTTTTGGGCAACCAAATAATTGCAATAAAAATTGTCGGTAGCACGCTAGGTGTGCCCATATGGGTCCATGATTTTATATAGCTGCCATATAGACCGATCTCGAATCTTGACTTCTTGAGCTTCTAGAGGGTGCAATTCTTATCCAATTTAGCTAACATTTTGCACAAAATGTTTTGTATTAGGTTAGGTTAGGTTGAAAAGAGTTTGCAGATATTAATCCGCCCCATGCCACTATGGACATACACCTAAGCCAGTAATCGTCTTGTTGTGCGCTCTAAAAACTATAAAGTAACCTCTCAAAAAAAAAAATTTTAAGTTAGAAATTCCGTGCTTCTTGCAACATCCACTCCCCTAAGTTGGTTCATGTCTGATATTGTGTCTCCACCTAAGTACCAGTATCTGTTGGACGCGAAAGCCGGGCAAAGACATAGGAAATGCTCTAACGTCTCTTCATCTTCCCCACATGCCCTACACATGCTATCACTTGCCGCACCGATTTTACATAAGTGAGCTCATAGTCCTATGTGTCCCGTTATGATACCAAAAGCTATACTGACCTCCTTCTTACTTCCTTTCAGTAATAGCCTCGTCTTCTCACGATCTGGATCCCCCCAGAGGATTTTCGCCGTCCTACCGACCGTTTCGCTGTTCCACAATGTTGCATGCGCATTCGTCACCCATTCCCTAAACTTGGACTGCGTCGACCGGAAAGGCTTCGGGTTAACCAAGTTTATTGACGGCAATCCTCTGGCCTTCACCGCTAAATTGTCTGCCCTTTATGATCGTCTACTCCGTTATGACCCGGCATCCAAACGATGCGGATTTCCCCATCCTCAGAAAAGGCGTTAAACTCCTTCTTACACTGCAAGACTGTTCGTGACCTTACCGTCCTGGTTTTTAGTGCCCTTATGGCAATTTTACTCTCGGTAAAGATGTTCACACTCGCCGTCCTCGCGTTAGCACCACACCACTTCACGCATTCCGTGATCGCCCGGATCTCCGCCTGCAGGACCGTCTTATGATCAGGCAGTCTAAAACAATTCTCAGTCCCTGGGTTCTCATGCCCACTCTGCCCTCTAGCTTTGATCTGTGCGAGACACTGCTGTGCCGATGACAGCAGTGTCTCGCACTCGACTTCAAGGTTCATCTCAGGTATCCGATCGGAAATCTCTTCTCTCCCGTCCAGGTTTCCTATCGACGCCTCGATTATACCGCGATGGTATGAGCTGCTTCCATCTTCAATCCATTCTGCCGTCGCCGTAAGTCTCATGTTTTGTATCAACTTTCAACAACTGTGCCATGTGTGGTCCAAATCGGTTTATAACCTCATATAGCTGCCATATAAACTGAACTTGGCTCTTGACTTCTTGGGCTTCTAGAGAGAGTATTTTTCACCCGATTTGTCAGAAATTTTGTATGAGTTGTTCTGTTTTGACTTCTAACAACTGTGCCAAGTATAGTCTAAATCGTTCCAAAACCTCATATAGCGGCCATATAAACCGATACTAAGATTTGACTTCTTGAGCCTCTGTAGACGTGGCGTTGATCCAGGAACAGTGGATCAATGGAAGTAAGATAATGGGGCTTAAATATGGGGAATACGACTTGATTTTCAGGAGGGTTGCATGAAGTGCAGGGAATGTATTTCGTCGAGGAAGCATTTGAAATGCTTCTTGAATCCGTTCTTTACAAGGAATCAGGTCGTGGTATCCCTGTCATGCTGCGACAAGCAACTTTTATTTTTTTTTTTTGCATACTTTCCGCATGATTATCAGCAGATGCCACCTCCATGGGCAGTGAGAGACCTCCTTCAATACTGTTGGTCGAGGAATATGAATTAGATATTGGGCTGCGACGCTAACGTTCACCACGTTCTGTTCATTCTCAAATTTATTTTGGAGAATGGCTTAAGCCTCTGGTGATATATCTACTAGGAAGGAGATCTTTGATAATACATTTGATAGCATTCAGTGCTATGAGATCAACGATTGGGCCTCATCGATGTAGGCTAGTTTTTGGACATATTATTCGGTATTGGTGAAGTTGGGCGACAAAACTTCATGTCATTTAGAAACCCCAGAAGGACTCGTTGCGAAAAGTTCAGATTGTAAGTTGGCAAAAAGGTGCAGAATATTCCAATTGGGATTCGAGGCTTAGGAGGATATAGATCTCCAGGTTCAGCCCCTCGACCCTGAAATTACATCTGCTTTTAGATCGGCTTGTCCAGAGAGAAGACCGAAGTAGAAAAAAAGAAAAAAGTTTTATTAATTTTGCAAGGATACCAAACTCAGACATGGCGCTTGAAATACCTTTGAACGTAAAGCCGGCTTTGTAATCAACAAAGAGATGGTAGGTGTTGATTTGTCCTTCTCTGGTTTTTTCCAGGATTTGGCACAGTGTGAATATCTGGTCCAGGATGGATTTACCAGGCCTAAAGCCGCATTGATAGGGCCCAATTATCTCATTGGCTTTAGGTTTTAATCTTTCAAACAGTACGCTCGAGAGTATCTTGTATGCGATGGGGAGATGCTGGCACATCCGTCTTGTCTCCTTTCTTGTGTACGGGACATAGGTTTCTATCATTGGGTATGCATTCTTCTAGCCAGATTGCGCAGACAAGCTGATGCATACGCCTAACCTGCTGGTCGCCTTCGGTCGTAAATAGTTCAATGGGTAACCTGTCTGCTCCTGCTGCCTTGTTGTTCTTCAGTCGGTTCAGTGCTACTTGGAGCTCATTCTGACTAGGAGGTAAACATTCTATACCATCATCAGGGATTGTTTCTGCGGTATCCTCTTTGCCGCCAACGTCGGACACAACAGCAGTTGGGTAAAATGTTCTTTTCATATCCTCAGCATGTTATCCGTATCAGTTACCAGATTTCCTTCTTTGTCTCTGCAAGAGGATGTGCCTGCACCAAAGCCATCGGTTTGATGTTTAATTCTTTGGTGGAATTTCCGGACTTCATTCTGACCCCTATACATCTCAAATCGCTCACACTCAAGTCTTTCCATTTCCTTTTTCTTTCCGTGGAATAGACATTTCTCCTCTCTCCTTTTCTAGCGATACCTCTCCTTCATCTGGCGCGTTGCTTCTGATTGCAGGGTTGCTCTATATGCCGCATTCTTGGCTTTAGTAGCATCTCGACGCTCTTGGTCGTACCATGGGTTTCTGGAGGAGGCTTCCGGTACGTAAGAACAGATGTCGCGGCATTTTCCATGGAGTGGGCAATAGTTTGCCACTGCGCCGGCCCGTCCGATACGAAATAACTATGAGCACCACCATGGCTGGAACTTTGAACTCCGACTTGTGTGGTGTCCATCGTTATCACGGGAATCTTAGCTGAAAGCTACCGGGCTCGTTCACAGGTTGCGGATGGTGGAAAGCTCCGTTTTTATGCGGAGTAGCTGAAAATGCGGCCGCGGGCAGTCGGCGATTTTCGAGAGGAGAGTCTCAATGAGGAGTCAGGTGGCACTGGCTCTTTAATAAATATTGAGTGCCAATGATACTCGATATGACAAGGCGAGTTATTGGCGCCTTCAAATAACCAATGGCCAACAGCAGCGTTTGTTCCCAGGTTAGAGGCGGCTGGAGGCTAGCGTCGGATCTTGAAGCAAGCAGCTTGCCACAACGAGGGATACATGTGCGATCGTTGGGCCATTAACCCGCCACCGGAAAACTAAGAGAACTACTATGAGAAACAAAGGAATAGTAAAAACGATCATGGCTTCTCCATTCATGGGAAACCTACAGAAGCCGGATGAGGAATGGCCAGAATCCCTTCGAGAAACTCTACTGCATTTGCTTGACGGATGGTTAGCATTATGAAGAGAATTCATCGGAACTAAATGTTGGGAAGATGAGGAATGGGCCTTTATCTGGCTAACGGAGATGTCTAGACGACTTATGTCTTGACATCATCCTCCGCCAACCAATCCTAATCTAACCTGAGCCTCTGGAAGGCCCAATTACCACCCGATTTGACTGAATTTTCGCAGGTAAGTGTTTGCCATGACTTCCAAAAGCCTTGTGAAGTATCTCTACTGCATTTGCTTGAGATACATTTTCCGGACTGTGGACCCAGGGAAGACAAAGACAAACAATGATGCGGCTAATATGGTGAAGAGACTTGTTAGTTATGATGGTGTCCGTTGCGATCTATCCTCCTTTGCACCTTACAAGTCACCTGGATCTGAGTTTATTTAACCGAAAATGTTGCAAGAGGCCCACGAGTGCCTTTTGCGAAGATTCATTGTGTTGTTAAGGGAGGGCATGGAATATGCGTATATACCTCTGTCTTGGAGGAGGGTTTAGGTGGTTTTTTTTGCCGAAGGCAGGAAAGTTGCAAGATAGTGCGGCCAAGGATTTTATGCCGATCAGTCTCTCCTCCTTCTCTGTTAAGATTTTGGAGAGAATTTTGTATTTGCATATAGGGAGTAAACTTTGAGGGTCCTATTTTTCCAAATGCCAGCATGCGTATTTAAAGGGCAGCTCAGTGGACTCTGCTGAACACTATGTGGTGCATCACCTTCAGAAGACACTGAACAATAAGGAATTCAACTTGACGGCATTTGGGATATAGGAGCAGCCTTTAAAAATGTGCATATGTTTGCATTAGAGAGAGCGTTAACAACTTTGAGGGTCCTATTTTTCCAAATGCCAGCATGCGTATTTTAAGGGCAGCTCAGTGGACTCTGCTGAACACTGTGTGGTGCATCACCTTCAGAAGACACTGAACAATAAGGAATTCAACTTGACGGCATTTGGGATATAGGAGCAGCCTTTAAAAATGTGCATATGTTTGCATTAGAGAGAGCGTTGAGTGAGGCAAGTGTAAATAATAGCATGATAGTTTGGATAATGAGAATGCTTTCGCGTAGAGATTTCGTGGCCAGTATTGGTCAAACGTTGGTTAGGGTTAAGGCCAACAGGGGTACCGCTCAGGCTGGCGTCATTTCACCGCTGCTATGGATTCTTTTAATTGATGCAATTCTGTTCAGGTTTGAGGAGAGGAGTAAGGGTGCGTGCATATGCAGACTATCTTGTCATTCTTGCCACCGGTAAATTTCTATATCAGACATTTGCAGTGAAGCTCTTGAGTGCATGGCTTCTTGGTCTTCGGATTGCGGGCTCAGGGTGAATGCTAGGAAGACGGAACTGGTCCTGTGCACAAGGAGAAGGAGGATTCCGGATTTCGAACTACCCACACTGCAATCGATTAAATTTCTTGGCGTGATTCTCGATACAAACTTGGGCTAGAGCTTAAGTAGAGCCTCCCAGATAAAGAAGGCCTTTGCTGCACTTTATCCATGTTAGAAGCTTATAGGCAGTATGTGGGGCCTAGGTTGTAGCACTGACTATACTCGGCGTTGGTAAGGTGACCTTTGAAGGATAAAGGGGCGCATGTGCGTGATTCATGGCTGGGGCTATGTGTACTACCCCGACTGGTTATGATGGGAATCCAGTCAATCGAATTGTTTATAAAGAAATCGACAGAAAGGACACTATCTAGTATACGGGTATGTCTACCTGGACTTCTAGTCAGACATACTCTGAGAAGTCCAATCAGACATACCGGTATACTAGACAGCGCATTGAACGATCTGCAAACGGACTCACTAGTAGGAACGGAAAGAGTGACCCAGGACGATACCGTTTCTGAATGGAATGGCTGACCTCAATTTTATTGTTGTTGTAGCAGTGTGTTGTAACTGTGGCTGCAAGCCTTGCCAATGAAGGACCTCATCGGATCAATCCGGTACGTATAACCGGTTGCCATGGGATTGGAATTTGAAATTGGGATTGAAATTCTTTGCAACTGGTAGGTGGGTTGGGTATCTCCTCAAAATGTCGTAAATGCTGGGTAAGAAATGCAGCTCTTTTTGCTTTCCTTCAATCGGAAAACAGGTTAATGTGGCAGCTTTTTACAAATATGATCAGATCTGCTCCATACTCAGATGTTGAGGGGTCCGTGTAACTCACTAAAATATCGAAAGTGGATAGTAAGGCGTATTTATTGAGCTCATCACCTTAAATCGGGACATCGCCTTATCCAAACTCGGCAAGGTTGTTGGTTGAAATCGGAACAACAACACGACTTTTATGAAGCCAAGATTTCTTATGAGAAGATCAGTGATATATCAATATAAAGGACATCTTTGAACTTAAGGCTGTAGAGTGATTCCAATGGGCCAAATCGGTCCATGTTTTGATATAGCTTGAGGCTCCTTAGAGCACAATTTTTATCCGATTTGGCTGAAATTTGTGTTCCAAATCGGACTATAACTTCATATAGCTACAATAGCATCACAATTCTTATCCATTATTCTCTGTTTGGCTAAAAGGAGATACCGGGCAAAGGACTCGACAAATACTATCCATGGTGGAGGGTATATATGATTCGGCCCGGCCGAACTTAGCACGCTCTTACTTGTTTTATATTAAGTTTTTTTTTGCTATTTATATCCTTGATCCTTCTTCATCAAGTGCTAGTGTTTTCCTCCTCAAATTTACCTTCTTTGTTTGATGTAGTTTCGAGCATTATGACATGCTCAGCCACTCAAAATTTGCGACACATAGTAGCATAAAATTGTCACTTTACTCTATGGCATGTTGTTTTAATTTAATTACTCCACAAATTATTCTTTTTGGCAAACTTTTATTTTACATAACTGTCTGTAGTTTCACAAAAACCAAAAAAAAAAAATCAGCCACGTTCAGGACACGTGCACCAAGGAAACAAGTCCTAAATTAAATTACTTTCAGAGCAATTTGCTATGGGCCAAGTCTAAATATAGACAACGTGTTATTACGTGTTACAATTTGCCAACAACGAAACAAACAAACAAAACAAAAAACACCCCACAGAAAAACAAATCAAAAAAAAGCCATATGGTCATTTCATTGGCACGCAAACTTTTCATCAGTTAACAGAATTTCTTTCTAACATAGTTGGAAATGACTTTTTAGATGACAATCGGTAACGAAGTATATGAAAGTGAAAAATAAATACCTTAACACAAATAATGTTTGGTGGTGTGTAAAAACAATATTAAACTAAAACTGCTTTGTGAGGGTAGAAAGGTAGAAAGGAAGGGGAAGGTTAATTCAAGGTTTTAAAACCACAGTATGCCGCAAATCTTTTATATGGGACCCGTTTTTCCTCCTACTTAATTTGTTGTGGGGATTTTGAGCTCATATGTCTCGTTGGATGACAAATTTTACCCAAAAATTGAGAAAAAAAACAAGTAAGAGCTTGCCAAGTTCGGCCGGGCCGATTCTTTTATACCCTCCCTCATGGATCGCATTTGTCCAGTTCTATGCGCAGTATCTCTTTTTAGGCAAACAAAGAATATTGAAAAAGAACTGTTGTGCTATAGGAGCTATATTAAGTTATGGTCCGTATCGGATCATAAATGAATGCTGAACATTGTAGAAGTCATTGTATAATATTTCAGTTCATTCGGATAAGAATTGCGCCTTGTAGGGGCTCAATAAGCAAAATAGGGAGATCGGTTTACATGGGAGCTGTATCAAGCTATTAATCGATTTAAACCATATGAGACACGTATGTAGAAGGTCATGGGAGAAGCCGTTGTACAAAATTTCTTCCGAATCGGATGAGAATTGCGCCCTCTAGAGGCTCAAGAATTAAAGATCCCAGATCGGATCATATGGCAGCTATATCAGGTTATGTACCGATTTGCGCCATATCTAACACAGTTATTGCAAGTACAAACAAAACACCTCATGCAAAATTTCAGCCAAATCGGATGGGAACTGCGCCCTCTAACGGCTCAAGAAGTCAAGATCCCAAATCGGTTTATATGGCAGCTGTATCAGGTTATGTACCGATTTGCGCCATACTTAGCACAGTTGTTGGAAGTGATACTAAAACACCGCGTAAAAAATTCAGTCAAATCGGACGAGAATTGCGCCCTCTAGAGGCTCAAGAAGTCAAGACCCAAGATCGGTTTATATGGCAGTTATATCAAACCATGGACCGATTTGAACCAAACTTAGCGCATTTGTTGAAAGTGATACAAAAACACCACATGCAAAATTTCAGTCAAAACGGATAAGAATTGCGCCCTCTAGAGGCTCAAGAAGACAAGACCCCAGATCGGTTTATATGACAGCTATATCAAAACATGGACCGATTTGAAACATACTCAGCACAGTTGTTGGAAGTGATACTAAAACACCACGTGCAAAATTTCTGCCAAATTGGATGAGAATTGCTCCCTCTAGAGGCTCAAGAAGTCAAGATCCCAGATCGGTTTATATGGCGGTTATATCAGGTTATGTACCGATTTGCGCCATACCTAGCACAGTTATTGGAAGTCATAACAAAACACGTCATGCAAAATTTCAGCCAAATCGGCTGAAATGAAAGATCCACGATCGGTTTATATGACAGCTATACCAGATTATGAACCGATTCAAAATATACTTAACACTGTTGTTGGTAGTGATACCAAAACTATAGGCTCAAGAAATCGAGATCCACGATCGGATTATATGACAGCTATACCAGATTATGAACCGATACAAATTATACTTAACACAGTTGTTGGTAGTGATACCAAAACACCACGTGCAGAATTTAAATCAAATCGGACGAGAATTTCGCCCCCTAGAGGCTCAAGAAGCCAAGACCCAAGATCGGTTAATAGGGCAGCTATATCAAAACATGGACCGTTTTGAACCAAGCTTAGCGCATTTGTTGGAATATACCAGATTATGAACCAATTTGAATCATACTTAACACAGTTCTTGGAAGTGATACTAAAACACCACGTGCAAAATTTCAATCAAATCAGACGAGAATTGCGCCCTCTAGAGGCTCAAGAAGTCAAAACCCAATATCAGTTTATATGACAGCTATATCAAAACATGGACCGATTTGGCCCATTTACAACCCCAACCGACCTACTCTAAAAAAAAGTATTTGTGCAAAATTTCCAGAGGCTAGCTTTATTCCTTTAAAAGTTAGCGTGCTTTCAGACAGACAGACGGACGGACATGGCTAGATCGGCAAAAAATGTCTCGACGACGACGATCAAGAATATATATGCTTTATGGGGTCTTAGACTCATATTTCGAGGTGTTACAAACAGAATGCCGAAATTAGTATATCCCCATTCTATGGTGGATGGTGGTATAAAAACTTAATCTCCCCAACCATTTAATGAAGTTTTAGTCTGAAGTTTTGCTGCAAGTTTTTATACCCTATACCATCACTGTGGTATAGATTTAAATATAGCTCCCATATATATCTTTCATCCGATATGGACTTTTAAGGCTGTAGAAGCCACAATTTTAGTCCGATCTTTAAAAGATTTTGCGCGAGCGTTTTTCTTTGACATCTACATATGTTTGCAAAATTTCATAAAAATCGGTTCAGATTCAGATATAGCTCCCATATATATCATTCATCCGATATGGACTTTTTAGGCTATAGAAGCCACAATTTTGGTCCCATCTTTACAAAATTTTGCATGGGGTGTTTTTTTTCACATCTACATATGTGTGGAGAATTTCATAAAAATCGGTTCAGATTTAGATATAGCTCCCATATATATCTTTCATCCGATATGGACTTTTAAAGCTGTAAAAGTCAATATGTTGGTCCGATATTAAAAAAATTTTGCTTGAGGTGCTTTTTTTTAACGTCCCAATATGTTTGCAAAATTTCATAAAAATCGGTTCATATTTATATATAGCTCCCATATATATCTTTCATCCGATTTGGACTTTTTAGGCTATAGAAGCCACGATTTTAGTCCGATCTTTAAAAGATTTTGCGCGAGTTCTTATATTTGACGTCCAAATATGTGTGAAAAATTTCATAAAAATCGGTTCAAATTTAGTTATAGCTCCCACATATATCCTTCATCCGATATGAACTTTTAAGGCTGTAAAAGCCACAATTTTGATCCGATCTTTACAAAATTTGGCATGGGGTGTTTTATTTGATGTCCTAATATCTGTCCGAAATTTCATTAAAATCTGTCCAGATTTATATATAGCTCCCATATATATCTTTGCTCCAATATGGAGTTTTAAGGCTGTAAAAGCCACAATTTTGGTCCGATCTTAACAGAATTTGGCAACATGTGCTTAATTTGACGTCCCAATACGTGTGTTTCGATTTAAATATACTACTTCCATATTATTTGTTTATCCTATATGTCAATATCTCAAAAGGTATGCAAAATTAAAGTCTGACTAGAATTGGAGATTAAAAGTAGCAATTATACTAGGTGGTGTAGGTTATTATATAGTCGGCCCCGTCCGACTTTTGCTTTTTCTTACTGGTTAATTTAAAAATTGTGATAGTTTTCCCTAAATTTCTGTTTGAGACAAACCATTTTGCTTTAAATAGTCTTTCCATATTCTTCTATGCCTCCCTGCTTGTGGTACATGTGTGCGTATGATATATGTGAACATCAATTATAATACCCATACGCCACACTGGCCATTGATGTCTGATTGATTTAAACTTCACATAAATAAAAACTTATTTCTTAAACATTACAATCAAAATTCATTAAATACACCACGTGTTCGTTCATATATCAGTCTTAAACCGTGCGCCCAATTCCCTTAAGTCATAAATTTTGAGTGCACATTGAGGTCTGTTAAATAATATGCACATACACACATACATGTGTGTTATTATGGGAAGATGTATAGCCATAAACAAGCACATACGAATAATAGCCATATATGGCAAAGCATACATTTTACATTTCGCGAATTAAATTTAATTTCCCCCCCACTCAATACTCAAAATAGGCTTCTCGTTTGGAAAGGCCACCAAGCCATTTGTCATCATTTATGAGTTAAGGAGAAGATGAGGAGCAACGCGCGGCATAGGGAGCGCACACACAATAAAAGACCAGAAAGTCATAATGATCGCAATTCGTTGTGTAAATGAAATATGAAATTTTAATTTGTACCTACTCTCAAAGCGCAGACTTTTGTTGCTTTAGAATTTAACGCCGGCAGGCCTCACCACACTTGCCTTCCTTCCTTTCATCCTTCCTTTCTGACTAGCTTGCTAGCTAGCTAGCAGGCATCCAGCCAGTGTAAATTCAGCTATTTGTAAGAATAATTTATATCCGACAATAAATTGTTTGCGCTTTTTTTTTGCGATGTCGTTATTCTAACATTTTCTTTTCTTTTTAATGCCATAAGTTGACATCTTTGAATAAATTTCCTTTTACAGTACATAAAACATTTGCAGAGACTAGCATTTGCTGGGGAATGGAGAGATTTGGAGATGAATATAAAGGTTACATGCATTCACCCACACATTTGGGTGTTGCTTGGCTAAGCTACAAAAAGGTGTTAAAAGGACATTTCATGTAATAACCAAAAAAAAAGACAAGAAGTCTTTGCTCTCTCTCTCCAGCAAAAAGGAAGAAAATAAGCTGGCAGCATAAAATAACAAATCTAATGATGAACTAAGCTGTACACACTTACTTTATCGTTTTAATGGAAAAGGAGGGGGAGGGTTGGCCTTTACATCTAAAACTCTTACTTAAAGGTAATTTGCCTTTTTTGTTGCCTACTGAAGAACGAGGAAGTTATGGTTGTAGGTCATCATAACTTTGTTGGCCATTATATATTTTGCAAATAATGAAATACTAAAGAATCCATTTGGCCTAAGAGAAGTAGTTAGCATTTGTAAACTTTTTAAATCATTCAAAAATATTTTGCAAATAAATTATTTGTCTTAGAAATGATTCTTGAGAGGGGAGGATTTTTGAAAGTTTATTTCATTTTAGTTCATTACAAGGTATGAATAATCATAACTAAAAAGCGTATAAAAAACTTTATTTCAAAAATATTATTTAGATATTTTTAAACCCTCCACCATAGGATGGGGACATACTAATTTCATCATTTCGTTCGTAACACCTCGAAATATTCGTACATGTCCGCCCGTCTGTCCATCCGTCTGTCGAAAGCACACTAACTTTCAAAGGAGTAAGGCTAGGCGTCTTATATTTCGAAGGAGTAGGGCAAGGGGTTTGATGTTTCGCATAAGTAAGGCTAGGTGTCTGATATTTTGCATAAGTGCTCCTCATTAATGTAGATCACTTGGTATTGGAAATGGGCCAAATCGGTGAGTGCTACCCAATTCATGTTTAAGGTCAATGATGAGGGACCTGCTTTTTATAGCCGAGTCCGAATGGCGTATCGCAGTGTGACACCTCTTTGAGCATAGTACCTCTCAAATTTCGGCAGCATTTGAAGGGTTGGCCTCACCACGTTTCGATATAGCTTCCATATAAACCCATATATCCCGAATATATTTCTTGAGTTTCTAGAGGCCGCAATTCTTATCCAATTTTGCTGTAATTTTGCCCCATAACTTTTTCGATGACCTCCGACAGATGTTCCAGGTATCGTTTCAAATCCTGAAATAGTTCCCATATAAAACGATTTAACTATTTTATTTCTTGAGCCGCTAATGGGCGCAATTCTAATTTGAATTGGCTAAAATTTCACACAATGACTTCTAATATGGTCTCTAACCTTCAATTCAATTATGGCCCAAACAGGACCATAACTTGATATAGCTCCAATAGCATAGCAATTCCTTTCTTTTATCCTTTGTTTGCCTAAAAAGAGATGCCAGGAAAATAACTCGACAAATGCGATACATGGCGGAGATTCGGCGAGGCCGAATTAAGCACACTTTTACTTGTTTGTTTCTTAAAAGTTATTTCCTGTTGCATGAATTAATGAATTTTGTCCCAATGAGCACTAAAATAAAACCCATTGAGCACCTATTTTTGACATACTAACACCTATTCCAAGATCACGCACAAACCACTTTGAAATTAATTTTTTGTGAAATTTTTTAATTATTATGTGCTCCAGATTTTTATCGAGTCACCTTATAGGTAAGATTTTATCTAATCTTAACTAAAAACTCATCAAGATATGATAAAGGGATATGAGGATGTAAAAAGGTCATCACCCTAATGAATTCCTTCCATTCTGATAGCCATCTAAAAGTATGCTACAAAAAATATAGAATCTGAAATAAATTTTGTAATTTAATAAGAGCCTGAAACTATGCCACAAAAAATTATGCATTGCACAATTGCATTGTTGGTTTCAAACAGAAATGGTCTCTATATGTTGTTTTTTTAGATTTTCGACTGTAAAAAGTTATAAACGTCGAAAGCGCTATATACTTGTATAAAATGTATAAAAAATAGTAAACTTGGAGCTATAGGATACTCCATGTTTTGATATATGAAAGGGGGTTGACCCTCCCTCTTAGCCAAAACGCCTGATCTCGGAGATGGCAACCGATTAAAATGCAATTTTTTTGGCACTCTTAAAGTAGCTTAAAAACTAGAATTTGGTGTACAAATTTAGCTTGGGATACCTAAGGAGACTCTGCGCTCATTGATATGTGAGAAGTTTGCCCATGTTCTTTAGTGAAATGTTCATGGACAAAATTCGCATTTGTACCTAAGGAGGACCACCCCAACCAAAAACCCGTCCAATGGGTTTTATATAAACCCATCAGCACAATATGGGATTTAAATGGAAGTTATTTCAGAGTAAAAAAACAAGTCTGATACCCACACGCACAAAAAACCCATAGAACAGAACATATTTCTTATCCACGGCAATATTGAGTTTAAATATAGGTCCCTGGGTGTACAGCACGAATCTGATGTAAACATTTGGGCCCAAGGGGAGGGCTCATCTTTATAACTCTCCCCAATAGGGCATACTTTCAAAATTTATATTCAAATACAACATTTGCTGACCTTAGCCTGCCTTTTAGTTCTAAACTCATTGCAATATTTCAAAGTTATGAGTGCTACATCCGTTTTCCGCTTCAAAAACTAATTAATCATGAGTTGCCAATATTCAACAAAGAATGAAGAAAACAATATTTCACAATTTTTAAGCAATTTCGGATGACATTGGGATTTTTGCTCAAAAACCTTATTTAATTATTGACACAATTAGTGGTTGCCAAAAACGGAAGTTCATTATATTCTGTATAGGTATGTTTATATGTGTGTTTGTGTGTGTGTGGGTGTATTTGACCTTGTTTTGAAGAACATGTAGTAAGTATGGGTTTGGCAGTTAATAACGTGCATGTAATAAAATTTTGTATTTTCCAACCAAACTTGACATGTGATTAATTTTTTTAATATTGTCATGCTGTAAGGTTTCTTTTAAAAAGTGTTAGAGTAACTCTGGTGAGGAGAGAAGACGAGAATAACAAGAAAAATGTAAAACAAAAGTCCTGTTTGTGGTTTTAGTTGAACAGATGACGGTGTTGAAACGAAAGTGTGAATTAAGTGTTAGATTCAGAAAGCGAGGTATGTGTAATAAAAAAGGAAAAGCGTGTAGCCAATATGTAAAGAAACTATATGACGAGGATAAGGCTGGACTGCAACTAAGTTAATTGCAAAGTATGAAAAAAGAATAGGAAGTGATTGAAGTACAATTTTGCGGAATCGCAAATCCAACTTTTGGTCAATGGATTTCGATTGTGGACAACTGAGCATCACAAAAGAGTCTAAACAAAAGCAGTTGTATGAGTAAGGGCAAGGACTAAGTTAAGACCCATAAGCACTCCATTAGCCGAAGTGGCAGAGTGCTTGAATTAAAAGTTCGAGTTTTATATTGAAAGCAAAATGAGTAAAAGCAAAGTGAAAATTATTGTCGTAAAGAACACTGAGTTGTTATACCATAAATATGCAGGCTTCCTAATGGCTGCAAGAGTTCCAGGAAGGCTTAGTAGGTCCAGGCTTTGGCTTGTAAAAGAGTGAAAGTTGATATACATTTAATTATGCCATCCACGGTAGGATGGGGGTATATTAATTTCGTCATTCGGGTTTCGGTTTCGGTCCGTTCATCCGTCCGTCCATCCGTCCGTCCATCCGTCCGTCCATCCGTCCGTCCATCCGTCCGTCCGTCCATCCGTCCGTCCATCCGTCCGTCCATCCGTCCGTCCATCCGTCCGTCCATCCGTCCGTCCATCCGTCCGTCCATCCGTCCGTCCGTCCATCCGTCCGTCCATCCGTCCGTCCATCCGTCCGTCCATCCGTCCGTCCGTCCGTCCATCCGTCCGTCCATTCGTCCGTCCATCCGTCCGTCCATCCGTCCGTCCATCCGTCCGTCCATCCGTCCGTCCATCCGTCCGTCCATCCATCCGTCCGTCCATCCGTCCGTCCATCCGTCCGTCCGTTCATCCGTCCGTCCATTCGTCCGTCCATCCATTCGGCCATCCGTTCGTCTATCCGTCCGTCCATCCGTCCGTCCGTCCATCCGTCCGTCCATACGTCCGTCCATTCGTCCGTCCATCCGTCCGTCCATTCGTCCGTCCATTCGTCCGTCCATTCGTCCGTCCATCCGTCCGTCCATCCGTCCGTCCATCCGTCCATCCGTCCGTCCATCCGTCCGTCCATCCATCCGTCCGTCCATCAATTATCAACCTAATAAAGCTGCCATATAAAACTATCTCCCAATTAGATTCTTGGGCCTCAAGAGGGCGCAATTCCTACCAATACGGTTAAAATTTTGCACATGTCGTTTCGGTACTACTTCCTGTGACATAATTATGCCATCCACCGTAGGATAGGGGTATATTAATTCCGTCATTCGGGTTTCGGTTTCCGTCCGTCCATCCGTCCGTCCATCCGGCCTCTCCATCCGTCCGTCCATCCGTCCGTCCATTCGTCCGTTCATTCGTCCGTCCATCCGTCCGTCCATCCGTCCGTCGATCCGTCCGTCCATCCATCCATCCGTCCGTCCATCCATTCATCCGTCCATCCGTTCGTCCATCCATCCGTCCGTCCATCCGTCCGACCATCCGTCCGTCCATCCGTCCGTCCATCCGTCCGTCCATCCGTCCGTCCATCCGTCCGTCCATACGTCCGTCCGTCCATCCGTCCGTCCATCCGTCCGTCCATCCGTCCGTCCATCCGTCCGTCCATCGTTTAATAACCTAATAAAGCTGTCATATAAAACTATCTCCCGATTAGATTCTTGGGCCTCAAGAGGGCGCAATTCCTACCCAATTCGGTTGAAATTCTGCACATGTCGTGTTGGTACTACTTCCTGTCACAAGTATGGTCCGATCTCCCGATTCAACATTTTGAGATTCTAGAGGGAGCAATTCATACCCAAATTGGCGGAAATTGTGCACATATTGTTTTGGGTATTACTTTCAACAACTTTGCAAAGTGTGGTTCACATCGGCTTTCATTGTCAAGATGTTAAATATGCGATTATCGAGTGTTACAACGGAATGAGTATATATTCTCCCATCCTATGGTAGAGGGTATAAAAGGGTAAACAGTAGAAACAAGTGAAAAGGCATTAACTTAATGCCTTTTCGCTTGTTTCAGCCGGGCTAAACTTTCGATACCCACCACCTCGGGTATATATGTAAACCCCTTTTCGTCACAATCCGGGGAAAATTGGATTACTTAACCACCTAAAATCGGCACGGACATTAAGTGGTCTAATATATATAAGTCACTATTCAATTTTGTAGGACAAAATATTGGTCATTTTGACAGCTATGTTCACATATAAACCAATCTGAACCATATTATGGTCGGATACCAGGAGTCTCAAAACAACTCACTGTTTTGAATTTCAGCGAAATCGGGTTATAAATAAAGCTTTTATGTTCTTCTGACCCTTTATCGGGAGATCGGTCTATATGGCAGCTATATTCAATTCTGGACCGATCTGTACCATATTGCGAAAATATATTGAGGGGCTTCGGCGACATCGTACAATAAATGCGCCTTTTATGGGCCTAAAACCTTAAATCGAGAAATCGGTCTATATGGCAGCTATATTCAAATCTGGACCGATCTGGACCAAACTGAAAACGGATATCGAAGGCCATAACACACCTCACTGTCCCATATTTCAGCAAATTCGGACAATAAATGCACCTTTTATGGGCGCAAGACCTTAAATCAAGAGATCGGTCTATATGGCAGCTGTATCCAAATCTGAACCGATCTGGCCCAAATTGAAGAAGGATGTTGAAGGGCCTAACGCAACTCAATGTCCCACATTTTGGCAACATCGGATAATAAATGTGGCTTTTATGGGCCTAAGACCCTAAATCGGCGGATCGGTCTATATGGCAGCTATATTCAAATCTGGACCGATCTGAACCTAATTGAAGAAAGATGTCGAAGGGCCTAACACAACACACTGTCCCAAATTTCATCAAAATCGGACAATAAAAGTGGCTTTTACGATCCAAAGACCCTAAATCGGCGGATCGGTCTAAATAGGGCCTATATCAAGATATAGTCCGATATAGCCCATCTTCGAACTTAACCTGCTTATAGACAAAAAAAAGACTCTGTGCAAAATGTCAGCTCAATATCTCTATTTTTAAAGGCTGTAGCGTGATTTCAACAGACAGACGGACGGACATGTCTAGATCGTCTCAAATTTTTACGCTGATCGATGTGTTGCAAACGAAATGACAAAATGAATATACCCCCATCCTTCGGTGGTGGGTATAATAATAAAAAAACCCCTCAACCCATTAACGATGAGTTAGTAGAAAAATTCGATAGGTTGGAGACCAACACTACGGTACTGATGATAGTACTAGACACGCCTATACAAATGGCGTGTTGTCCATCATCAAAACCATCTGTTGTCTGACAATTTCTTTTCAGTAACCAATGAAATCCTTTATTATCTGATGATATTCATTCTCATGGTCAGATTAGCTTGGCGACCATCGTAGCGCTGAGGTTAGCATGTCCGCCTATGACGCCAAAATCCTGGGTTCGAATCCAGGCGAGAACATCACATATCAATGAGTGCAGTCCGATACCAGTTTAAGCTCAATAATAAGGGGTCTCCTTTTTATAGCCGAGTCCGAACGGCGTGCCGCAGTAGGAAACCTCTTTGGAGAGAAGTTTTACTTCGCATAGTACCTCACAAATGTTGCCAGCATTAGGGGGGGATAACCAACGATGAAACATTTTTTCTGATGTTCTCGCCAGGATTCAGCGTCATTGACGGACATGCTAACCTCTGCGCTACGGTAGCCTCCATAGTAGAATGTTCATGGGCAAAATGTACGAAAAAAATTGATTTTGGTCAGAATAGCTCGACTCACACCGCTTTGGGAGTAATAACGTAGAAAAGGTACTGTAATTCAGACTCTCAGTGAAATAAAACTCTACATTGTTTGAAGAAATCAGTAAAATCGTAGAGATCGTAGGGTTTGGGTCCATAATGAAAATACAAGCAAATCGCAACTCATTATATATTGGGTTGCCCAAAAAGTAATTGCGGATCTTTCATATAGTCGGCGTTGACAAATTTTTTCACAGCTTGTGACTCAGTAATTCCATTCTTTCTTCTGTCAGTTATCAGCTGTTACTTTTAGCTTGCTTTAGAAAAAAAGTGTAAAAAAAGTATACTTGATTAAAGTTCATTCTAAGTTTTAATAAAAATGCATTTATTTTCTTTTAAAAAATCCGCAATTACTTTTTGGGTAACCCAATAGATATTTAAAATTTCCATTTCAACTTGTATTAAATTTCTCAACTCCCTACTTTCTAACTTCCCTTTAAACTTGTTTCTTACTACAATAGCTTATGCAATTGTCTTTTCCTTCATTTTCCAGCAAATTTATAACTTTTGAATATTTCATCACTCAGAGTGTGATTAAGTCTGTTAGTTTCCTTGAATATCCTTTTAGAGTACCTTGTCGTTTTCTTGTTGGCCATAGTAATTATCTGAATTAGCTTTTAGCATACGCTCCACTCCCCGCCATAATCTTAAGAGATGTTGCAAAAGAGTACTCTCCACTCTCGTTACATTATTAGTTGGGTAAATAAGGTGAATTTGGTTTTTCTGTTCATTTTGTTGTTCTCGCTCTATTGCAGATGCAGTAAATGAAGATGACGATGGCGATGGCGATGGCAATGACAATGAAGAAGCAGCAGAAGCTCAAACATAATAAAAATGTGCGTATGTTTGTTATAAACTTTATGTAATTACGGTCATAAAAGAACAAAACAATGTCACAAATTTACCCAAAGACAGGAGGAGGGACAGACAAACAGACAGACAGTGAAACACCGAAAATAAGAGGAAAACACCATTGGTATAAAATGGCATAAAATTTTCTGGCATAGAGACCAAAGAACTCACGTTTTTGCGGTTCTAAGCCGTGAGCTCTTGTGGTGTTCTACAATGTTTTTGTTGTTATTGGAGGCTTTGGGGTTTTTGTGGGGCGAAACACTTTGTTTTTCTCCATTTGACTGTGTTGTGTTGTAATAATGATGAGCCCCAAACACACGCACACACACACACACACACATATACACACTCTTACTCAGCCAAAGCACAAAGTAAGGAGGTAAATGATATAAAGGCAAATGACAGTCAGTAGTCAGTGTAGACACACACACACACATACACACACAAGCTAACCTTACACAGGTTATATGCATGCACGTATGTCGTTGGTTTATTCACTCTTCCGTTTTCGTGTTTTTTTTTTTTGTTTTCATTAAAATATGAATGAAGGGTAATATATGTAAATGTATTTGTGTACATGCAAGATATATATTGTGCAGATATATTTTTGCATGTACAATGTTATTGTATGCATAACCATATACCTATGTACGTAGGTAGTACATACAAAGGTAGATGCGACTTGTAAATAAGGGTAATCTATAACAAATTTATGCATGAACAGACAGACAATTGGAAAAATATACAGTGGGTTGAAATATTAAGGAAATAAAGGGTGATTTTTAAGAGTTATAGGAAAGTTTTTCAAAAAAGACATAAAATTCAAAAAAATGCATGGTAACTTTTTTTGAATCGATAGTACGGGGTCCATATAATTTTAAGTTTGAAGATTATTTCGTGCAAATGTTGAGCGTGACTGGCCCATCCGCTAAGTCATATTTTGGCGTGCAAATTGCAAATCTTGCGCATAAACATTCCACTAAGGAACAGGGGCAAACTTCTAACATATCAATGAGTGCAGTCCGACTCAAGTTTGAGATCAATGATAAGGGGCCAATTTTTTATAGCCTAGTCCGAACGGCGTGCCGCAGTGCGACAACTCTTTGGAGAGAAATGTTTACATGGCATAGTACCTCACAAATGTTGCCAGCATTAGGAGGGGAAAACCAATGCTGATCAATTTTTTCTAATGGTCTCGCCAGGATTCGAACCCAGGCGTTCAGCGTCATAGGAGAACATGTTAACCTCTGCGATACGGTGGCTTAATTTGGCATAATCTTTCCAACATTTCGGCCGGCATCTCACGAATAAATGATTCAATGTTGGCCTCGCATCATAATGGAAGAAGTACGGCCCAATGATGCCACCAACCCATAAACTGCACCAAACTCTGACTTTTTATACCCTCCACCATAGGATAAGGGTATACTAATTTCGTCATTCTGTTTGTAACACCTCGAAATATGCGTCTAAGACCCCATAAAGTATATATAATCTTGATCGTCGTGACATTTTAAGTCGGACTAGCCATGTCCGTGCGTCTGTCAGTCCGTCCCTCTGTCTGTCGAAAGCACGCTAACTTCTGAAGGAACACAGCTAGCTGCTTGAAATTTTTGACAAATACTTCTTATTGGTGTACGTCGGTTGGGATTGTAAATGGGCCAAATCGGTCCATGTTTGGATATAGCTGCCATATAAACCGATCTTGGGTCTTGACTTCTTGAGCCTCTAGAGGCGCAATTTTCGTCCGATTTAACTGAAATTTTGCACATAGTGTTTTGATATCATTTCTAACAACTGTGCGCAGTATGGTTTAAATCGGTTCATAACCTGATATAGCTGCCATATAAGCCGGTCTTGGGTCTTGACATCTTGAGCTTCTGGAGGGCGTAATTCTCATCCAATTTGACTGAAATTTTGCAAATAGTGTTTCCAACAACTGTGCTAAGTATGGTTCAAATTGGTCCATTACCTGGTATAGCTGCTATATAAACCGATCTTGGGTCTTGACTTCTTGAACCTCTAGAGGGCGCAATTCTCATCCAATTTGACTGAAATTTTGCACATAGTATTTTGATATCACTTCCAACAACTGTGCAAAGTATGGTTCAAATCAAGTCATAACCTGATATAGCTGCTATATAAACCGATCTTGGGTCTTGACTTCTTGAGCTTTTAGAAGGCGGAATTCTTAACCGATTTGGCTGAAATTTTGCACCTAGTGTTTTGATATCACTTCGAACAACTGTGCTAAGTATGATTCAAATCGGTCTATAACCTGGTATAGCTGCCATATTAACCGATCTTGGGTCTTGACTTCTTGAGCCTCTAGAGGGCCCAATTCTCATCCAATTTGACTGAAATTTTGCACCTAGTGTTTTTATATCACTTCCAACAACTGTGCTAAGTATGATTCAAATCGATTCATAACCTGGTATAGCTGCCATATAAACCGATCTTGGGTTTTGACTTCTTGAGCTTCTAGAGGGCGTAATTCTCATCCAATTTGACTGCACATAGTGTTTTGATATCACTTCGAACAACTGTGCTAAGTATGATTCAAATCGGTCTATAACCTGGTATAGCTGCCATATAAACCGATCTTGGGTTTTGACTTCTTGAGCCTCTAGAGGGCCCAATTCTCATCCAATTTGACTGAAATTTTGCACCTAGTGTTTTTATATCACTTCCAACAACTGTGCGAAGTATGGTCCAAATCGGTCCATAACCTGATATATCTACCATATAAGCCGATCTTGGGGCTTGACTTCTTGAGCTTCTAGAGGGCGCAATTCTCATCCGAGTTGACTAAAATTTAGCACAAAGTGTTTTGATATCACTTCCAACAACTGTGCGAAGTATGGTTTAAATCGGTTCATAACCTGGTATAGCTGCCATATAAGCCGATCTTGGGTCTTGACTTCTTGAGCTTCTGGAGGGCGTAATTCTCATTCAATTTGGCTGTAATTTTGCACGTGGACGCTAGACGAAACTGTCTCCGAGTATGAAGTGTCTACAAATCCATACCAAACGATGCACAGTGGGATAGAACCGAAAAAAAAAACTAGTAAAAATATGCAATTTGAGAACTCTTTGAAATTTGAACGATTATAGCTGAGATGTTATCGAGATCATGGCCCTAGGTTTAGGCGTCTCTTACCAGGGCCCTCATATACTCATAGTCCGTAGCTGCCACTTATTGAATCATACAGAATGTTCTACATTATAACTGATCTCACTGTTAATTACTTTTTTTTTGATACACACCACCATACGGTAGGCAGTATGCTAATCTAGTCATTCCGAAATATTGATGGGCGACCCCAACGTCCTTCCGTTTGTCGAAATCACGATAGCGTTCAAATGAATAAAGATATCCGCTTGAAATTTTGCACAAATACATCTTGTTGATGTAGGTCTTTGGTAAAAACAAATGGGTCATATCGATTTAGTTTTAGACATAGCTCCCATATCAGCTGAATTTCCGATTTGAGATCTTGAAGCCTGGAAGACGCAATTGTTATCCGATTTGGCTGAAATTTTCCACAATGTGTTCCATTACGACTTCCAACAACCATACAAAGTCTAAGTTGATCTATAACCTGACATGCAAATTTGCCCATGAACATTCCATTAAAGAACAGGGGCAAACTTCTCACATATCAATGTGTGCTGTCCGATTCAAGATTAAGCTCAATGATAAAGGATCTCTTTTTTATAGCCGAGTCTGATCGGAGTACATTATTGCGACACCTTCGAAGTTTTTACATGGCATAGTACCTAACAAGTGTCGCCAGCATAAGGAGGAAATAACCAGTGCTTCGAAACATTTCTTTTTTAATTTTCTCGCCAGAATGCGAACCCAGGCGTTCAGTGTTATAGGCAGACCTCTGTGCTACGGTGGCCTCCATAACCTGATATAGCTCCCGTACAAACATCCGATTGTATCGTCCGATTTGACAACCCGAGCACCTGAAAGCCGTAATTTTTATCCGATTTGGCTTAATTTTGGCACTAAATATTCTATTATGACTTCCAACAACCGTGCAAGATATGATCCAAGTCGGTTTATTGCCTGATAAAGCTCCCATAAAAACTAATCCCCCGATTTGACTTCTAGAGCCTCTAGAATTCAAGAATTTCAGCCCATTTGGTTGAAGTTTGGCACCAAAAACTACTGTCCTGACTAGTAACTTACTTACTGAGAATGATTTGAATCGGTCTATAAACTGATATAGGCCCCATATAAACCGATTCACCAATTTGACTTTTTGAACTCCCGAAATCAAATTTCAGCCGATTTGGCTGAAGTTTGGTGTGTGATGTACACTTATGCCCTCCACTTATTACACCAAATCCCCAAAGCTGCTTAGAAATCAATACCCCGATATGATTTCTTGAGACCGTAGAAGCCTCAATCAATATCCGTTTCGATTGTTACAAAATAATTAAAATACAAACTAAGTTAAACTTTTGCGATATCCATAGTTGTGGGTAAGCCGGTGGAACTTAGCACGTTTCTTCTTGCTTACAAGTATCTATAGTTCTGGATACATAAGGTTAGGCGCTGCGAAACTCTACATGTAATGCCTCATATCTCGCAAGTTATAATGGAGTTCCGTGCTGAAGCTGATTCTCCTGCATTGAATGTGCAGAGAATCTGTGAAGAATTTATGACATATGATTTATTTTTACATTTTTCTTTTTGTCTGTTTGCGCTTTCTTTATTGGTCTTAAAATCTAATTAAGATTTTCTAGTTATTTTATGAATTTTTTTAAAATTCTTTAATTTTTAAAATTTTATTTTTTCGTATTCATATCTTTAAATATCTCTCCCTTGATTCACTTGTTGTTTTGCAAATTTTGGTGTGGTACACCTATGCGTATGAGTGGTGCAATTCATTGTATTCCCAACATACATACGCCACAATGGACAACAATAGTTGATAAGACATTATCAAGGCCATTTTGTAAAATATTACCAGAGGGAAATAATATGCTCTGGAGTACAAAAAATGCAAATTTCACCACGAACATTCTGTAAATGAAAAAGCTTTGACTCTTTTCTCAAATTAATTGGTGCAGTCCGATTGAAGTATGAAAATGTCGCCATTCCTGGAATATTCTTAAAAAAACCAATGTATATTTAAACCCATCAGCATAGAATAGAGGATATAGTAATAGAGGGTATAGTCATTCTATTTCTAACACCTAGAAATATTGACCTGCGACCCCAGTATTTAGGGGGTGACTTTTTAGCTATTATCTTTTTGGTAACACTGGTTTAAACAGCTCACACACCTTTCGTATTTTGTCACAATCAAACATCTTCAGCTTTGGTCTGTAATTTAACCATGAACCATCTTACAAACGAACAACGCTTGCAAATTATTGAATTTTACTATCAAAATGCGTGCTCTGTTAAGAAAGTTCATCGCGCTTCTTCCATTTTATGATCAGTTTAATCGACCCTTTGAAGCGGCTTTTCGGGCTATTGTGACTAAATTTCGCACCAAATTTACATTGTTGGACATTAAGCCACCAACACGCTTATGTAGAGTGCGAACTGAAGAAAATATCTCAGTTGTATTAGCCAGTGTTAACGATGACCATCAATTATCGATTCGTCGCCGTTCGCAGCAATTGGGCCTCTGTTACTCAACAACGTGGAAAATTTTGCGGAAGAACTTAGGTGTTAAGAATTTGAAAATACAGCTGGTGCAAAAATTGAAGCCGAACGACCTGCCGGTGAATGGGCTCTTGGAATGTTGGTCGAAGATCCAATTTTTATACCCTACACCACCTCTATGGTACATGGTGTTATAACTTAGTGAATTAGGAAGAGAGATAGACCCATTGATAAGTATACCGATCGACTCAGAATCACTTACTGATTCTATTAAGCTATGTCCGTCTGTCCGTCCGTCTGTCCATGTTAATTTGTGTACAAACTACAGGTCGCACTTTTCATCCGATCGTATTAAAATTTGGTATGAACATGGCCTAGAGACGAAGTCTATTGAAATTGGAAAAAATCGGTTCAGATTTGGATATAGCTCCCATATATATGTTCGCCCGATTTGCAGTAATACTGCAATAAAATGGTCATTTGTTACCCGATTCTCTCGAAATTTGGTATGGGCATGTCCTTCGGGCTAGAGACGAAACCTATTGAAATTGGAAAAAATCGGTTCAGATTTGGATATAGCTCCCATATATATGTTCGTCCGATTTGCAGTAATAATGCAATAATATGGTCAGTTGTAAACCGGTTTTCTCGAAATTTGGCAAGAAAGATTTTCTAATGACTCTGGACATTACTGGCAAATTTTATAAAAATCGGTTCAGATTTTGATATAGCTCCCATATATATGTTCGCCCGATTTGCAGTAATACTGCAATAAAATGGTCATTTGTTACCCGATTCTCTCGAAATTTGGAAAAGACATGTTTTTCAGCCTAGAGACGAAGCCTATTGAAATTTAAAAAAAATCGGTTCAGATTTGGATATAGGTCCCATATATACAATATGTTCGTCCGATTTGCAGTAATAATGCAATAATATGGTCATTTGTTATCCGATTCTATCGAAATTTGGTGTTTTCAGCCTAGAGATGAAGTCTATTGAAATTGGAAAAAATCGGTTCAGATTTGGATATAGCTCCCATATATATGTTCGTCCGATTTGCAGTAATACTGTAATAATATGGTCATTTGTAAACCGGTTTTCTCGAAATTTGGATGGAAGGATTTTCCTATGACTTCCGACATTTCACGTGATTTTCATAAAAATCGGTTCAGATTTGGATATAGCTCCCATAGATATGTTCGACCGATTTGCAGTAATAATGCAATAAAATGGTCATTTGTTGCCCGATTCTCTCAAAATTTGGCAGGAAGGATTTTCTAATGACTCTCGACATTACTGGTTAATTTCATGGAAATCGGTTCAGTATTAGTTATAGCTCCCATATATATGTTCGTCAGATTTTGGCTAATTTGCAATAATGTTGTCATTTGTCAAGCGTAGTTATTACAGTTTGAACATATTTTTGCTCGCCGAGGTCCATCAAAAATGGTTCAGAATTGGATATAGCTCCCACATTGCACTTATAGAGTCGGTGTAGGGTATTTTACAGTCGGCACCGCCCGACTTTTGCCCTTCCTTACTGGTTTCATCGAAAATTGTGTTCGGCGACGTAGCTCATTTTTGGCTCAATGGGTAAGTCAATGAGCAGAATTGTCTATTTTTGAGTTAAGATCAGCTAGAAGCATTGCAAGAGCTACCAATGCATCCAGAAAAAGTTTGGTACGGTTTATGGGCTGGTGGCATCATGGGACCGTACTTCTTTAAAGATGATGCGAATCGTAACGTAGCTGTAAATGGTGAGCGCTATGACATAAGGTTTCAACAAGAGCAAGAGCATGACATGTGGTTTCAACAAGACATTTCCACATGCCACAAAGCACGCCCAACAATGTACTTATTGAGAGTCGAGTTCGGTGAACATATTATTTCAAGTTCAGGACCAGGCTGTCTAGATCGTGAGATTTAACGCCTTCAGACTATTTTTTGTGGGGATATGTTAAAGCTTATGTCTATACAGATAAGCCCGCTTCAATTGACGCATTGGAAGGCAACATTGAAGGCATTTATTCGTGAGATACCGGCCGAAATCTTGGAAAGTGTAAACCAATACCGGATGAACCATTTAAGGCGCAGTCACAATCAACATTTGCATGAAATAATCTTCAAACATAAAATTATATTGACCGTACTATCGATTCAGACAAAGATTTCATGCATTTTTCTGATTTTGAAGCGTTTTTTTTTTTATTGAAAAACTTTCCGAAAACTCTTAAAAAATCACCCTCTATATTCTTGAATGACTTGACATCTAGTCTTGTTAGTTCATCCTTCTTTGAACTCACGATAGCGTTTGAACGAATATAGATACTCGCTGGGAATTTTATACAGCTAATTCTTATTGATGCAGGTTGTTAGGGATTGCTAATGGGCCAAATCGGTACAGATTTGAATAAAGCTCCCAAAATCGTTCTTCGCTTTGACTTATTGAGCCTCTAGAAGCCTCATTTTTTGCAATGAAATTTTGAAATTTATGATGGGGTCACGAACTAAGGCCCAATTCCCTCTTGGACGCATAGTTTGGGAGATACAGCCAATTTAAAATTTTCTTGGTGAAATTTAGATGTTTTCATGGATTTTCAATGAAATTTTGAAATTTATGATGGGGCCACGAACTAAGGCCCATTTCTCTCTAGGACGCCTAGTTTAGGAGATACAGCCAATTTAAAGTTTTCTTGGTAAAATTTCGATGTTTTCACAGATTTTCAATGAAATGTTGTATTTTTTGATGGGGCCACAAATTAAAGCTCATTTACCTCAAGCACGCATAGTTTAGGAGATACAGCCAATTTAAAGTATAAGTATCGAAATTTCGATTTTTGAGGGATTTTTGATATTTTTTTTTTTGATGGGGTCACGAATTGAGGTCCATTTCTCTCTAGGACTCAAAATTTAGGAGATACGGCCAATTTAATTTTTTTCTTTTTGATGGAATTTGATGAAATTTTGATTTTTTTGATGAAGTCTCGAATTAAGACCCGTTTCGCTCTAGGACGCATAATTTAGGAAATACAGTCAATTTAACATTTTCTTTGCGAAATTTAGATATTTTAGGGTTTTAAGATTAAATTTTTAATTTTTTGATGGGATCACCAATTAAGGCCGATTTTGCTATAGTTTAGGAGACATAGTCAATTTAAAGTTTTCTTGGTGAAATTTAGATTTTGATGGATTTTCGATGAAATTTTGAATTTTTGATGGGGTCACGAATTAAAGCCTATTTCCTTCTAGGACGCATAGATTAGGAAATACATCCAATTTAAAGTTTTCTTGGTTAAATTTCGATTTTTAATGGATTTTCAATGAAATTTTTAATTTTTGATTGGGGTCACGAATTAAGGCTCCTCTCCCTCTAGGACGCCCAGTTTAGGAGATACAGCCAATTTAAAGTTTTCAAGACAAAATTTAAATTTTCGATGAAATTCTGAATTTTTGAAATAGTCACGAATTAAGGCCCATTTCCCTCTATGATGTAAAGATAAGGAGATACTGCCAATTTAATGTTTTCTTCGTGAAATTTCGATTTTTGATGGATTTTCAATAAATTTTGAATTTTTTGATGGAGTCACGATCTAAGGCCCATTTCCCTCTAGGATGCATAGTTTAGGAGATATAACCAATTTAAAGTTTTCTTGGCGAAATTTCCTTTTTTAATGGATTTTTGATAAAATTCTGAATTTTTTGATGTAGTCACGAATGTAGGTCCATTTCACTCTAGGACGCATAGTTGTAGTTGTACAACCACTTTAAAATAGTTTTTGTTAAAATTTCGATTTTTTATGAATTTTCGACGAAATTTTAAATTTGATGGTAGGATCACAAATTAAGGCCCAATCCCTCTAGGATGCATAGTTAAGGAGATACAGCCAATTCAAAAATTTCTTGCGAAATTTCGATTTTTGATGGATTTTCGATGAAATTTTTTATATTTTGATGGGGTCACAAATTAAGGCTGCTTTCCCTCTAGGACGCATAGTTTAGAAGATGCAGCCAATTTACAGTTTTCTTTTCGAAATTTCGATTTTTGATGAAATTTTGAATTTTTTGATGGGGTCACGAATTAAGGCCCATTTCCCTCTTATCATAGTTTAGGAGATACTGGCAATTTAAAGTTTTTTTTTTTTTGGTGAAATTTTGCGTAATTTTAATGGGGTCACGAATAAAGGTAAATTTCCCTCTTGGACGCATAGGTAAGGAGATACAGTCAATTTAAAGTTTTCTTGGCGAAATTTAGATTTTTGATGGATATTCGATGAAGTTAGAAGTTTTTGATGGGGTCGCGAATTAAAGTCCACTTCCCTCTAGGACACATTCGATTTTATTAGGATTTTCGACGAACTGTTGTATTTTTTGATGGAATCACGAATTTAGGCTCATTTTCCTTTAGGACGCATAGTTTAGGAGATACAGCCAATTCAAAAATTTCTTGCGAAATTTCGATTTTTGATGGATTTTCGATGAAATTTTGTATATTTTGTTGGGGTCACGAATTAAGGCTTCTTTCCCTCTAGGACGCATAGTTTAGAAGATACAGCCAATTTAAAGTTTTCTTGGCGAAATTTCGACATTTGATGGATTTTCTTAAAAAAGAAGACATATTGTAGATGTGTTCTAAGTAAAGTTTAAACCAGATATGTCAACTAGAACGGGCGCAATATGCACTTTAAAGAGGCAATCGGTATTATGTCAATCAAAACAGGTGCAATATGCACTGTAAAAGGCAATTTGTTATTAGAAAATTAAAAAAAACCCTCGAGGTCCCTGAATGCAAAGCCCAGTTTCTCCCATTTTGGCTAAATTTGTTGTGCTCTATATGTGCCCTAAACACATGCAACATTTTTTTTTTGTGCCAAACTATATATTAGCCTCTACAACAAATGCACCAACAAATGCCGATTTTGAAATCAACTCTACCCGAAATGGGTATTTTAGGGATTTTTGTAAAAAATTGAGCAAAATTTTTTCCTTGTACATTTGCCACATGGACATTTTGCACATGAACTCGATAACCCTTCACTTCTACCCATTTCAAATTCCAAAGAGTTATCTCTATCCGTTCTCAAATGGCATATTTCTCACTAGTTTTTTTCGATTCTATCCCACTGTACGTCAACTGTTATTATCAACATTTTCAAATATGTCCTTTGAACAAAATCAAAAAAGTGACCAAATTTTATTTTTGTACGTTTTCTGAAATATTCCACTATCCCAATACCACAAAATCAAAAATCCCTTTATTTGAGGCTTGTCTTAAATTTCATCTTTTCTTAGAAGCTTTCATAACACTTCAATAACACACTGTGCAATTGAAAGGACGGACAGCGACAAACTGAATGGCCCACGTTGAACAGAGGCAAGGGCAGACGGCTACATGACCGAACAGACACACAGCAATTCAGTGATATTTCGCTTAAGAAGCTTCATGAACTCTCATCCTCTATGGGGGGATATAATAATTAAATTTTATGCCTGTGTATGGGTGTGTGTGTGTGGGCAATTGTATGCGTAAGCATATTCATTTTTTTTTTAAGTTTGTTTATGTCATTCTCACTTCCTCTCTCACTCTCTTTCCTTCACTTGCTCTTGAGGTTTCTCTCACATCTATGGTTAAGCATTGATGATGTTGAATTTGTAACAACAATGTAACTGAGTCTGCGGCTGTGGTTGTGGCTGTTGATGTGTTTGCACAAAAATGACGTTGTCCATGACGCTAATGATGGGCCTCTTTATAACTTGTTTGCCTTTATCTTCTGTTAATTTAGTTCCATAAAACCTCCACCTAACTAACTGCCGCCTTTCCCAACAACAACAACAACAATTATATATTTATGTGCTGTGGCCATATTAATTTTAAAGGTGTAATCTTTACCAACAACAGCAACAAACTACAACGAGACTTAGTTTACATAATTCATATAAATCATTTTTGCCTTTGGTGTGTAATTATCCATCACCTCCAATTTGTTTGCGCTATCTCACTCTCTATATGGCGTGTTCTTTGAAGTGGTTGCTAGGTTTAGAGTTGTTCTGTTTGCTACAATGAGATATTGCTCTAGGGAATCCCGTTGGGACTTTGCTATAAACAAGAGGCCCATTGTGGCAAAAATTAAAATTGGCCATTAAATATTGTAACGGCAGAACTTTTTAAAGAGAAATTCATAAAAAAAATCGGACGGTGCCGACTGTATAATATTCTACAAAAAAATGCAAACTTGCCATGAACATTCCATTAAGGAACAGGGAAAATTTCTCGTATCTCAAAGAGTAAATGCAAATTTTGCCCATGAACATTCCACTAAGGAACAGGGCCAAAATTCTCACATCTCAATGAGTGCAGTCCGATTCAAGTTTTAAGCTCAATGATAAGGGGCCTCCATTTTATAGTCGAGTCCGAACGGCGTGCCGCAGTGCGACACCTCTTTCGAGAGAAGTTTTACATGCCATAGTACCTCACAAATGTTGCCAGCATTAGGAGGGGAAAACCACCGTTGAAAATTTTTTCTGATGATCTCGCCAGGATTCGAACCCAGGCGTTCAGTGTCATAGGCGGACATGCTAACCTCTGCGCTACGGTGGCCTCCATCTCAAAGAGTGCTGTCCGATTCAAGTTTTTTTTAAGCTCAATGATAAGAGGCCTTCTTTTCATAGCCGAGTCCGAACGACGTGTCGCAGTGCGCTACCTCTTTGTGGAAAAGTTTTTAACATGGCTGCCATACCAAATGGTGCAGTACCTCCCTGAAAATTTTCATAATATTCTTGCCACGATTCGAACCCAGGCTTTCATCAGCTAAAAAATCTAAGACGATCTAGCCATGTCCAATCACGCTACAGTCTTTAAAAATAGAGATATTGAGCTGCAACTTTGCACAGATTCTATTTTTGTCCATAAGCAGGTTAAGTTCGAAGATGGGCTATATCGGATTATATCTTGATATAGCCCCCATATAGACCGATCCGCCGATTTAGGGTCTTAGGCCCATAATAGGAGCATTTACTGTCCGATTTTGCCAAACCTTGGGACAGTGTGTTGTGTTAGGCCCTTCGACATGCTTCTTCTTCAGATCGGTCCAGATTTGGATATAGCTGCCATATAGACCGATTTAGTCTCTAAGGTCCATAAAAGGCGCATTTATTGTCCGATGTAGCCGTAATTTGGGACGGTGAGTCAAATTAAGCCACTCGACACATTTCTTCAATTTAACCCATATTGGTCCAGATTTGGATATAGCTGTAGACCGATCCGCCGATTTAGGGTCATAGGCCCATAAAAGGGGCATTTATTGTCCGATTTTGCTGAAATTTGGGGCAGGGGGTTGTGTTGAGCCCTTCGACATCCTTCGTCTATTTGGCTCAGATCGGTTCAGATTTGGATATAGCTGCCATATAGACCGATCTCTCGATTTAAGGTTTTGGGGCCATAAAAGACGCATTTATTAACCGATTTCGTCGAAATTTGGGACAGTGAGTTGTGTTAGGCTTTTCCACATTTTTCTGCAACTTGGCTCAAATCGGTCCAGATTTGGATATAGCTGCCATATAGACAGATCCTCCGATTTGGGGTCTTAGGCCCATAAAAGCCACATTTATTATCCAATTTTGCTGAAATTTTGGACGGTGAGTTGTGTTAGGCTTTTCGATATTTTTCTGCAACTTGGCTCAAATCGGTCCAGATTTGGATATAGCTGCCATATAGACCGATCCGCCAATTTAGTCTCTTAGGCCCATAAAAGGCGCATTTATAGTCCGATTTAGCCAAAATTTGGGACAGTGAGTAGTGTTAGACCCTTCTACATTCTTCTTCAATTTGGCTCTGACCGGTTCAGATTTGGATATAGCTGCCATATAGACCGATCTCTCGATTTAAGGTTTTGGGGCCATAAAAGACGCACTTATTAACCGATTTCGCCGAAATTTGGGAGAGTGAGTTGTGTTGGGCTTTTCGACACTTTTCTGCAACGTGGCTTAAATCGGTCCAGATTTGGATATAGCTGCCATATAGACCGATATCTCGACTTAAAATCTTGGCCCCATAAAAGGCGCATTCATAATCCGATTTTACTGAAATTTGACACAGTGACTTATGTTAGGCTTTTCGACATCCGTGTCGTATATGGTTCAGATAGGTCTATATTTGGATATAGCTGCCAAAAAGACCAATATTTTTGTTTACAAAGTTGAACAATGACTTGTACATAGACCACTCAATGTCCGTGCCAAGTTTGATCCAAATCGGACCATATTTCGATATAGCTGCTTTGGGACAAAAGGTATGCATTTTTCACCGGATTTTGACAAAAGGTGGTTTACATATATACCCAAGTTGGTGGATATCCAAAGTTCGCCCCGGCCCAACTTAACGCCTTTTAACTTGTTATTGGCTTGAATTGAAAGAAATGGACCTGGATGACATGTAGTTTCAAGAGGACGATGCCACAAGCCACATGGCACAGGTAATAATCGATTTATTGAAGAGTTAGTTTGATGAGTCAATGCTTTAGAAAAAAAGTGTAAAAAAAGTATATTTGATTAAAGTTCATTCTAATTTTTATTAAAAATGCATTTACTTTCTTTTAAAAAATCCGCAATTACTTTTTGGGCAACCAATACTAGCTCCAAGAAGTTGCTGCTTATTTATAAAATCCTTTTGAATCTTAAGGACCCTTCATAGCAAAGACATTCAAATTCATATTTCTTCTTCTTGCTTTCTTGAATTCATTTTGGGGTTTGGGTTTGTACTACAAAAAAGTCTAAGCACTTTAAAGCGATGATCTAATCATGTCATATTCTAGTTTTTACAGAATGCACATGGTAACAAATGTCATAATTACAACAATGTGAATGAAGAAACAATATGACGAATTGAACAAAATTCTATGAGGAAGCACTTGCTTGCAATGGTGTTTGCAATTATTTCGCCCCCAGTTGCCTAGAAGAAACTAAGAGCGGTTTTTGCATTGCCCCCCCTTTTTACCCCTCTATAAGGAAATCATCGTAAAAATCTTGAAATCAAAGGTAAGCTCATTCATTGAAGGGGAGAATGTCGACAATGAAGTTAATAAAGCAACTTGCTCTCACTCTCAATTCAATTTTACTCTCTTTCTCTCTCTCTCTCACTCTCTCACGGTTTTTGCCTTGAATTTTGTTTTATATGTGGCAACACTCTTATTCTCTTGACGCTGTTGTTTTTCTTTGTTTGTTTCCTTTGTTGTTAGTCCTCGTCCTTATCGTCGTCGTAGTCGTCGTTGACGATGGCAATATCGTTGCCGTTGTCGTAAGTCAAACTAAATCGAATTGAATGTTTCCTCTCTTTTTGATGTCATTTGTTGTTTTGTAACTATAAACGGGAGTTTGTGTGCGTGTGTGTGTATTTATGTATGTTTGTAGGTGTGCGCCCAAATATGTTTTCCGGAGTGTATTGTGGGTTGAAGTTTCATTAATGTTATGCTCAGGGTTGCCATATTAAAAGTTTTTCAAGATGAAAATTATTAAAGGAAATTTCTGCTTGAGGCTAGTAAAGATCATTGTGAAGGACTGATTGAGGATATTGTAATAAAGACAGAACGTATTCTTTGGAAGAAATGGGATTTGAATACAGTCCATGCTGGCTTTTACATTAAAAGTTATAAAAATTGTTTCCAGTGGTTGAGGCCTCAGGCAAAAAATCCTTGAACCAAAATTGTAAAGATTTATTTTTTAATCTTGTAAAGAATTTCATAGCAACTTAAAAATTTTCAATGTTGACACACAAGAAAATATGGCAAATTTGCCCAGGGAAACTTCCATTAAAAACCGGGCAGTACTTTTTTATCATAATTGTTATCCGTTTTATATGTTGGATTCATAATAAAGAAGCTCCCTTTTAACGCGAGTCCAAACTACACTGAGCGTATAAACCATACTATAAGGGACTTCTTGAACGTAACGATGGGCGACAACTTCTTGTACAGATATTTAACTGAAGGCTTAAGACCTTTAAAATCTTTCCAGAACTAGAAACTGGTCAACACGACTTTTGAGCTTAGGGCAAAGTATTTTACCTAAAATTTCTAATTTTTCGGACACTAACAAAATTTTGTTGGTGGTGTTTTCGTAAAAAATTCCCAAATGAGATGTTGCGTGTTCAAACAACAGGCAAGATTTTATATATATTTCAAAAAAATAAAAAAACTATATCGGATTTCGTTAAAATTGCGAATTAGCAGTACTTGCAAATAGAATTACATTATCTGGACGAGCCACAGGATGCTCATATTATATATCAAGAATGCTGAGTATATCTTTCGCTATATTATACTGAAAATCAGTAAGGAAGGGCAAAAGTCGGTGCGGTGCCGACTATATAATACCCTTCACCTAGCTATATCCAATTCTGAACCAATTTTGATCGACCTCAGCGAGCAAATATGTTCAAACTGTTATAACTACGGTTGACAAATGACAACATTATTTGAAACTGCCCAAAATCTGACAAATATATATATAGGAGCTATATCTAATTCTGAACCGATTTCGAGCAAACTTCTCAGATAATGTGGAAGTCGTCGAGCAAGGCATTGTACAAAGATTTGGGAAAATTGATTAATAAATGCGATTGCAATGGTTCCAGGAGTGAAAATTGGGCTATATATATATATAGGAGCCATGCCTAAATCTGAACCGATTTTTATGAAATTCACCAGTAAAGTCGAGAGTTATAAGAAAATCCATCCCGCCAAACTTCGAGGGAATGGGTTAACAAGTGAAAATTTTATTGCATTATTACTGCAAATCGGACGAACATATATATGGTAGCTATATCCAAATCTGAACCGATTTCAAGCAAACTTCTCATATATTGTGGTAGTCGTTGAGTCAGGCGTTGTACAAAATTTTGGGAAGATTGGTCAATAAATGCGCTTGCAATGGCTCTAGATGTGACAATCGGGCTATATATATATATATGAGAGCTATATCTAAATCTGAACCGATTTCCGTGAAATTCACGAATAATGTCAATAGTCATAAGAAAATCCTTCCTACCAAATTTCGAGAAAATCGGTTAAAAATTGACAATTTTATTGTATTATTACTGCAAATCGGACGAACATATATATGGGAGCTATATCCAAATCTGAACCGATTTTTTCCAATTTCAATAGGCTTCGTCTCTAGGCCAAAAAAAACGTGCCCATACTAAATTTAAAGACGATCGGATGAAAATTGCGACCTGTAGTTTGTACACAAATTAACTTGGACAGACATACGGATGGACAGACAGACGGACATACATAAATCGAATCAGAAAGTGATTCTGGATCGATCTTGTATGGGTCTATCTCTCTTCCTTTTGGGTGTTACAAACTAATTCGCTAAGCAATAATACCCTGTACCACAGTAGTGGTGTAGGATATAAAAATAAATGCCATAAAGCATTTGGGCTCGTTGCCCAAATATATTTTATGTGACCCAGGGGGCGGAGTAAACATACGCACCCATGTCCATTACACTTGGCAAAGAAGTTATTGTAAATTGGTGATGCTATCGCAGATGTTGTCGCCTAATCATGGGTGTTACAAACTTTATTTTATTTTATTTTTATTTTATTTTTATTTTATTTTATTTTATTTTATTTTATTTTATTTTATTTTATTTTATTTTATTTTATTTTATTTTATTTTATTTTATTTTATTTTATTTTATTTCATTTAATTTTATTTTATTTTATTTTATTTTATTTTACTTTATTTTATTTTATTTTATTTTATTTTATTTTATTTTATTTTATTTTATTTTATTTTATTTTATTTTATTTTATTTTATTTTATTTTATTTTATTTTATTTTATTTTATTTTATTTTATTTTATTTTATTTTATTTTATTTTATTTTATTTTATTTTATTTTATTTTATTTTATTTTACTTTATTTTATTTTATTTTGCTTAAATTTTTTTTAAATAAACACTTCTTATTAGTGTAGGTCGGTTGGGATTGTAAATAAGCCAATCGGTCCATGTTTTAATATAGCTGTCATATAAACCGATCTTGGGCCTTGACTTCTTGGATCTCTAGAGGGCGCAATTCTGCTCCGATTTGACTGAAATTTTGCACGTGGTGTTTCGTTATGACTTCCAACCACTGTGCTAAGTCTATAGCTGTCGTCTAAACAGATCTGGGGTCTTGACTTTTGAGCCTCTAGAGAGCGCAATTCTTATCCGATTTGGCTGAAATTTAGCATGAGGTTGTTTGTTATGACTTTCAACATCTATGCTTAGTATGGTCTATAAGCTGAAAATGCTGCCATACAAAGGTAATCGGTTCAGCCGTTTTTGAGTCTATACGGAACAAACCGACAAGCAACCAAACACTAATTCATTTTTATGCCCTTCACCATAGGATGGTGGTATACTAATTTCGTCATTATGTTTTTAATTCCTCGAAATATTCATCTGAAACCCCATAAAGTATATATATTCTTGGTCGTCATGTCATTTTAAGTCGATCTAGCCATGTCCGTTCGTCCATCCGTCTGTCTGTTGAAAGCACCCTTACTTTCGAAGGAGTAAAGCTTGCCGCTTGAAATTTTGCACGAATACTTCTTATTAGTGTAGGTAGGTTTGGATTGTAAATGGGCCATATCGGTCCATGTATTGATATAGCTGCCGTATAAACCCATCTTGAATCTTGATTTCTTGACCCTTTAGAGGGCGCAATTCTTATCCTATTAAGCTGAAAATATCCATGATGTGTTTTGTTATGACTTCCAACAACTGTGCATAATATGGTTCATATCGGTTCATAACCAGATATAGCTGCCATATAAACCGATCTAGGATCTTGACTTCTTGAGCGTCTATTATCCCATTTGGATGAAATTTTGTACATTGGCCTTTCCCATAACCTTCAACATACTTGTTTTCCGATAATCTCGCCATAATTTAAACCCAGGCGTTCAGCGTCATAAACGAACATGCTAACCTCTGCGCTACGGTGACCTCCTTATTTTGTTTTACCCAATTTCTTTCATGCACGACAACTTGAGGATTTTCTGCTTTATTCCTTATTCACAATTCCATATTTACAATTTATGCTTCATTATCTGTGGCAAGTTTTTTGAGGGGCCCACAACCACAAATAGCTAAAATCATGTCTATGGCTCATTCACAACATGTCCTCTCATTCAATTATAGTTTTTTTTTTTGTTACTGTGGCAACACTGTTTTAACGTACTAATGTTGCTTTTTCTTCGTGGTTGTCCCTATCGTCTTTATTGTTTTTGTTGCGTTTGTTATAGTAGGTGCTGTAAGTTTTTACAGTTGCGTTTTTTTGTTGTTGTTTTGTGATGGTGCTGCTGCGACCGATGTGAAGGATGTTTTTGTTGTTGTGGTTGCTTTGGTGTTGTTGTGAATCGATTCGTTTACTTACTTCATCATACTTTTTTTAACACAGTGCGAAATAAGAAGACCACCAATAAAACCATCAAATAAACCCACACTCAATATAGCCACACAAACACACACACAGACACACACTTAGCAAACATGCAGAGACGCTCAACCAAAAAAAAACTTTGTTTTTGGCACATATATTTTTGTTGATTATGTAATTATTCTCTATTTTTCTCATGTTGTTGATTTTTTGTGTTATTTTTTTTTTTTTGCTGAACCATTTTACCATTCACTTTTACCATGCACAAACTCACACACACACACACATTCACATTCATATGCATCACATTTTCTATAGATTTCTTCTAAGCGATACAAAAGTGATTGAGTTCGTCATCGTTTGCTTGGTGGTGTTGCTGCTGCTGCTTCTTCTTCTTCTTCACGTTTGTGATTGTCTAAGGTCTAATACTAAGGAGTAGGTGTGGGTGTGTGTTGGGTGAGAGACTTCTTGGGTGGCCGCGTGTGTGTGATTGTGGGAGTGTGGGTTTCCCTTTGGTTTGTTATCTTTGCGGACAAGTCCCTATGCTAGAGATGCAATGCACGCACTCATTCTGCAATGCACGCACTCATTCGCACACATACACACACATACATGGTTACACCTTTTAGAAAATCAAATATTTAACTAAGAAAGAAAGAAAAACAAAGCACGAAATATATGCTGATGTCTTCTCATAGTCTTGTTGAAGATCAATTGATTTTTTTTTGTGCCATAAACTCTTGAAAAGAATTTTTCTAAGGATTTTCTTTATATTTTCTTTTCTGCCATAGTTTCTCAATGGCACTTATATAAAAGGTTAAATCCATAGCCAAGGCAAAATCAAAAGAAAAAAACGTTTGGCAAAAACTTTAGCCCCTTCTCTCTCAGGCTACCACCGTCTTTCTATGAAATCACAAAAAATCGAAATTGTTTCAAGAATTAAGGTTTTCTATATACTTTTTATAGTTTGCAGAATTTGGCAAAAAATGTGTTTTTTTTTGGTTTTTGTCATTTTTATTTCCTTCTAGTTGAGTGTGTTACAAAACACTTTAAAATTTCAAGGTGCCTTTTTGCTTAACACATATGAGGAAAACGGAAACACACAATGGCCAAACATACACACGCACACCTATAAACTTACATGCTCCACACAGACAATCAAACAGACGCACACACACACACACACACTCAAACGAAAGGAACCGAGAATTTCACTTTTCATTTAACGATTTTTCACCCTCAAGTAAGTATGGTGGAATACCACACAGCGAAAGCAAAACTTTTCATTTCATTTTTCACTCGCACAATGGCAAACGCACACTTTCAGACTTTCACACAAACACTCCAACATACACACACACACACACACCAACGGAATCTTACATTTGCACTTCGCACTCCTTGTCTAAGGGCTTTTTCCCAAAAGTCCAAAATAACAAAAAAAAATAAATTTTTCCTGTTCACCTATATAGCACATAGCATTTCCCAACAACAGTTTCGCAATAACAATGGGACATACAAAAAAAAAGAACACTTTTGTTGTAGATCCTTCAAAAAGGAGGAAATTTCAAATAGAGATATTCTTTTG